>NC_056744.1:630834279-630868619 GCF_019279795.1 Protopterus annectens
CCGACTTGTCTGTTCTGACTCTGCCTCTCCAGGCTTCGGCTGGGATGAGCTCTGCTCCTACCTCTGGTTTGGAGCCCACTTTGCCAGTGCTGGGGATATCAATGGTTTCTTCAGATCAGTCTGTTCCCTCACATCGGAGCAGGGGTGCTTTCGATGCCATGAGGAGAGTGAAGTCTCCTAGGACATCCTTGACCTCAGGTCTTTCTTCCTCTTCCCCTAAAGCACCCGTCTGCTTCTGTCTCACACATCCTGACCAGGCGTAGAGACCCATTGAGTGTCCATTGCTCTTCCAAGACGTCACCAGAAGCCTGCACTGATGAGGTTCCCAGGAAAAGATTGTTTAAGAGGAAATATCTAGACTCCCCGCAGGAGTCTCTAACATCAGTTACTAACTTAGATGAGTCAGAAGGGTCTCCCTCTGAAGATCTCATTCACTGAGATACTTGAAATCCTTAGGCAGAGGGGTGACTGGCAGTCCAAAAGCCCTGTTGAGGATGTCAGTTCTCTTGAAGGCTTTCAGGCCTCAGCCCTCCACCTCTTGGGTGTCTCCGTCCTTCGATTACCTAATGCATCTGGTCTCATGAAGGGCGTGAGAGTCTCTGGATACTATGGAGCCTGTTCCTAGGAGGCCTAATAAGTTCATTTTTGCCCTTCTTGACAAATCGTTCTTAACAGAAGGTGTTCCTGTTGATGCCATGGTGGTGGCGGCAGCCACCAAAAAGGAAAAATGTGAGACTTCCTAGTCTGTCCATCCTCCTAACGTTGACTCCAGCATCATGGATAGATATGGGAAGTGCATGTTTAGTTCATTGACTTTTGCTCTTCTTTCGCTCAACTATTTAACCCATTTTACCAGGTTACGAAAAGCTAGGAGATGCTTTTCATGGTATATTAGCTGCAGGAGCTACCGACAAAATTGCCGCCCAGCTGGCTACCCTCAATTCTGTAGTAAAATGCGCATCATTTCATATGCACCTGATGGAACGAGTAGGGCAGCGGGTACAGGTGTTGCTCTAAGGAGACGCTCCTGGATGCACTTGTGTTACTTCATGGAAGTCATCCTTCGTGAATACTCCCTTTGATGGCTCGTCCCTTTTTGGGCCTAAAGTGAAGGAAACCTTAACTAGGTGTGAACAGGACGGAAAGACCGTCTGCCATCAGGGTCTATTTTTCCAGCCCCTACCCGACCCTACCCTAAGGGTCAAAGGGGAGGAAAAATAAGCTTCTGAAAAGCCTAAGGAGCTTTTCAGGACACACATGGTGAACCCCCCTCCAGAGGCAGAGGAGGGGGCAATAATGGAGGACATTGCCCTTGCAGCAGAGGGGGTCTGCAACACCAGGGCAACAGAATACTTCTCTGGAAAGCCCTATCAGCACTCCTGAGAGGAGGCCCAACTGTCTTGCTCTGGAGTAAGTTGGAGGCCATTTACCTTTGCACCCAGCTGTCTTTTGTTATTTTGAGCCAGGCGTCTGAATACAAAGTATCATTTCCAGAGGATACTTCATCCCATTCGCCACATCCCTTCCACCCATAAGAAAAATCCCAGATGTTCACCTAGTTACAGGGAACAGGCAACAATAGAGGTCTAAACTTTGCTGAGAAAGTCATCCAACCAGTCCCAGCAGATCAGACAGGATCTGAAACTTACTTAAGATTTTTTTTTGGTTCCAAAGAAGACTGGGTACTGAAGACCCATATTGGACCTCAGCAGACTGAACCAATACATAAAGAAGTTCCGGATGGTCATGCTTCTGTCTATACTTCCCTTCTGAGGGAGAAACAATTGGATGTACTCTATGGATCTCAAGGATGCATACTACCGCATAAAAATGTCCAGGCCATGCAGGGATCATCTGTGCTTTTGGCTGGGAGCCAATTATTACCAGTTTCAAGCCCTGCCCTTTGGTGTCACTACAGCTCGCAGAGTGTTGAAATGCATGGCAGTGGTCACGGCTCACCTGAGGCATCTAGGATTACAGGTGTTTTCATACCTAGATGATTGGCTCCTTACCGCCACCACCAGGCATAAACTCATTCAAGCCAGGGAGTCCACTCTGTCACTCTGCAATCAGCTGGGCATTACAATCAACTCAGAAAAATCTGTCTTGTAGCCATCACAGCATATTATCTGGGCAAAGCTGGACACCACTAAGGCTTCCAATAGAAAGAGTCTGTCCTTTGTTAGTATGTCAGTGTTCTGATCTCCAAAGATAGAGCATCAGAAGTTCTGAAATTAGGCACGTTGGCAGCAGCGATTCTAGCCGTACCACCATTAGCTTTTATGCACATGTGGATACTACAATGGCTGTTCACTCAATGGTCTTACTAGGAGCTTCCCATGTCTCACACACTGATTACAAATTCCTGCAAAAAGTATCTTCAATGGTGGTTGACCTCGCTTCATGTCACGATAGGATGCCTATTTCAGCGGCCACAGTGACCACAGATGCTTCCCAGATAGGGTGGGGGGCATTTTCAGGGAATGACAGCCCAAGGCACATGGACCGATAGAGGCACATCTGCATATCAATGTACTGGAGATGACAGTGGTACTTTTGGCGTTGCAGTACTTTCTGGATTCCCTTCCTCTGGGTACGATTGTAATTCAGATGGACAACATGTCTGTCTGGTATTTGAACAAACAAGGAGGAACCAGGTCCTACCCCCTTTGTCGCGAGGCTCTTGAGTATGGCAGTGGGCTATTTCCACCCATTGCTTTCTTTTGGCAACGCACATCCCGGGGAAATCCAACGTGATAGCAGACAAGCTGAGCAGGGCAATCTTGTTGCCCCACGAGTGGTCCCACAAGCAAGAAGTAGCGGACAGGTTTTTCTGCTTTGCCAGTCACATGAACATGAAATGCAGAAGCTACTTTGCCCTGATTTCCCCTCCAGGAGAAGCCCCAAGGGATGCACTTGTACACGATTGGCCTCTGGGTCTCCTCTATGCATTTGCACCAATCCTGTTGATATCCACAGTTCTACAGAAAGCAAAAACCCTTGGAAGGACCATCATTCTTATAGCTCCTCATTGGCCTCATCAGATTTGGTTCCCCTTCCTTCAATTTCATCTTTTGGAGGACCCTTGGATTCTGGACCCAGTTCCAGACCTTCTGACGCACTCGTTAGGGGAACTTCATCCCTCTCTGCAGTCACTGAAGCTAACAGCTTGGCTGCTCCAATTGCCATCATAGCCAGGTACTATAACCTTTCTAATGAGATGAAACAAATCCTCTTATCCTTTCATAAATCTTCTACTAGGAAGCTATATCTTGGCAAATGGAAAACATTTTCAATATGGGCCTCTTAAGAAAAATATTGATCCTTACAAAGCCCTTATGGCCTCCATTTTAGATTTCTTGATGGTGATTTTTTAACAAAGGAGCTGCAGCAGCAACAGTTTCTCGCTGCTATTTCTAATTTTTCATCTTGGATTCGAAGGACTGAATATTGTCTCACAAGTTATCCAAAGCATTTCTCAAAGGGACCTTTCATATTAGTCCACCTGTGAAATCTCTCTATTCTCCATGGAATCTAAATTTTGTGCTTTCCTGAATAATTCTTCCACCATTTGAACCAGCTTCCTCTTGTGAACTCAAATTTTTGTCATGGAAAACAATCTTTTTAGTAGCTATTACTTCTGCCCGCAGTGTGTCAGATCTTCAGGCTTTATCCATCAGGCCTCCTTTATTTAATATTCCATGCTGACAATCTCACTTAGAACAAACCCCTCATTCTTGCCCAAAGTTTGCACTGAAACCAATCTCAACCAAATTATTGATTTGCCAGTCTTCCCCAATCATTCACGCAATTTAGAGTGCATGCTGCACAAACTTGGTGTTCACAGGCAGCTCAGATTTTATTTGGACAGAACAAAAGATTTCAGAAAATCAGACTAGCTTTTTGTATTTTCAGACTCCAGTAAGGGTTAGATCAGTGGCTAAAACAACTGTCTAAATGGTTATCTGATTGTATCACCTTTGCTTATTCAGCTGCTAGTATGCCTTGCAGCATAAAATTAAAGCTCACTCAACTAGAGCAGTTTCTACATCTGCTTTTTCTGCCAAGACTTCCCATTGATAACATTTGCGCAGCAGCCACTTGGTGAAAACCTCATACCTTTATCACTCATTACAAAGTTGACAGGGCCTCCTTTTGGCTCCACGGTCCTGAGAAATATTCTCCCGTGAGCCACCAGAGATTGATGGTGCTTGGGACGCTACCCATCAGTAAAGAATGAACAGTGAGATAGAACAACTTCACATAAAGACGTTTTGTACTTGCCATAATGTTCCATGTAAGTTGTTCATCTCACCTTCATTCTTGCGTCCCTCCCTCCAACTCCCTCCTGGGCTGTTAGATGACTGAGATGCTGGATCCATCCTGGTTGCTCAATACTTCTATACTCTTTATTAGGAGTGAAAGATTGTCATATGGTTTTATTATATGCAGCAAACAAGATCTGAGGTAACTAGGTGCATCATGGGATAGGGACTTGGCCTTGAGCTATTTGAAGACCTCGAGCTTTGCAATTGGCCGACTTGGAGCAGAGGAATCCTCTCTGAACCCATTAGTAAAGAATGAAGGAGAGATTAACAACTCACATGGAACGTTATGGTAAGTACATAACTTTTTTACCAAGAAAGCATAATAGACTCTACAAAAAATAAAGTAGACTAAATTGCTCGTTCTACAATCTGCATAAAATTAAAATCAATGTTGAAATGCAGAGAGGGATGTCTAAAAGAATTCCCTACTTAAATGTTTCTACAAGCATTGCATTTCCTACATCTGTGTCCCCCCAGCTCTATCTGAGCAAGGCCCTTTCTTCCTATTCGAATTATAACATGGATGTCTTAACGATAGATTGTTCTTAAAGGAGAAGGAAGGAGTCTCACCTACTATATCTGTAAGTTCATCTATGGTGTTAATATTCCAATTGGTCTTCACAATGTCACATACTCTACTGATGTCACTTGAATATGGAAGAGTGAATCTGACAGTCCTGTGTTGTCCCCCGTTGGTGCTCACCTATGTTTATATCAGTTTCAACGGTTTCCCCATAATACGGTCTACACCTATTATGTCTTTCTTCCCAGGCTTCTTTAATATATTTATCAGTCTCAGCAGCCTTATATCCCCCTACTGAGCAATTCTTGCTAAGATCTAGCAAAGCCCTTTCCAAACAGGTATCATTAAAAAGCCTCATTATTCTGAAAACCTGTCCTTTAAGGACAATCTTGTTAAAAAGTATGCCCTTAAAAGACGGGTTTTCAGAACGAGGCTGTTTAGTGATGAGAAAGCCTGGGAGGAAAGACATAATAAATTGGTAAAACCAATTGTATGCTAAAGGGACAGGATGTTAAAGATTATAGGGACATTCGTAATGCTAGAGAGACCAGCGCTTTAGCACATGTTCTAAAAGAAGGCTCAAATCATACCTTTCTCATTTAAACCATTTCTAAAGGACAGACCATTGAAACATTGGGGTAATAGTGCTGATGTTTTAGTTCTTTTATATGCTATGATACTATGCCTTTAAGAAACTTTATTAATTTATATGATGTCATTAATTAGATTTAAATAATGCTGTGTTACTTGAATATTAGATGTCTGAAGTGGTTAGTTAAACCGTGAAAGCACTAACTTTTTATTTTACCTGCCGTGAGTGACCGAGGCTGTTTCTTTTGTTTAGTTATATTCTGTTGCCTTTATTGGTCACAGTTCTAGGTCCGAGTTTTTCTTTGCTGTTTATAGTAGATCAGGGACTTGCTGAAGCTGAGTGAGTAACTTCTTTAACTTATTTGCTAATTTTATTTACCAAACTGAAATATTCTGTCTGTACCATCGTAAGGCTTGAAACCTGGGTACTGTGAAAGTAAGAGCAATAGTCCAAGTTACCTCTACCAGAGGACAAAAGCGCCCATGAAACTTCTTGGAACAGTACAGTAGCTATATTTTATTCCACAGTTGTAGAATTTGAGTTTACAATTAAAGACGTTACTGGAATATGAAGTGGAATGGTATAGGAGTACAGAAAAGATTCAAGTCTGACTAACCTTTGATATTCGCAAATGGCAAAGAACACAAGTTACAAAAGTTATAACCCTATAATGTAGTACTTGTGTATCCTCCCCTTTAATTAGCATGTCAGCTTTCTGAATGACTATACCCAAGTTTTTAGTTGCAGGTATGTGAACCTCTGGTACAGAATTTAAGACATGTCAAACTCAAATGATCTGTCCAGTGTATTTAGCTTAAACTAGACACCAGCATATAACACACTCCATTTAAAATTTTGTATATAATGCCTAAACCGTGTTAATAGCAATTAAAAGCATTTTTTGACTTAGGTTTGTAAATTAGTTTAACAAATTATGTACAAGGCTATATGAGCTTAGTCTTTCGTGCTAAGAATGAGATTACCTGCCATTTAACTCTTACTATTGAAAAAATCAACAAGGATGTATCTTCAAAACCCGGTTATTTATTCCATCAAATGGAAATATTCAGCCATCCTAGCATTGTCATATTTTAAAAATGATCAACTGTCTACCATCCTATCCTCACATGCATACATAAGTGAAGCCATGTGTTAGCTGAGGAGTCACGTTTGCTACCTTGTCTTCACAGTCCGTCTTATCCTTCACCTCTGCATGGCATTTCATTGTTTCCATTTTCTAATAGTTTTTCACAAGTGTCCTCACAATGAACACTTGCTTTCTCATTTTCTGTAGTTTCTTTGCTTATCGCACCCCAACAGAAACAAGGTACTTGATTATCCTCGTGTCCAAGATTATTTTATGATATCTTCATGTACAAGATCCCTGCAATCTCTTATTTTGGGATTTGAGCAAAAAATGTTCCCATGTCCCCAAGGCTGCTTCTATTCCTTACTGCAAAGTTTAGATGCTAAAGACTTAATCTATGCGTTGTGCAGAAGTATTTATGCAGACACTTAAAATCCTAAATTAGCCATGTACCAAGGCAACTGATAAACCCAAGACCACATAGTCTGTCTCCATGTCCAGTTCCTGTCACTCCTGCAGCATCATGCGTTTCCACCTCATGCTCCTTCAGTACCTTATGACTTACTATTCAGATTGTGAGAAATGCTTTTCCACTTCTGCAGTCATGAAAGCACCCTTTTGAGGAGCATATCTAAACAAATCCGTTATTTCTGCTGTCTGTCTATGGTCATTATCCTTCAAATTCCAAGCAGAGTATGTCTGTTACTTGAGCAAAATTTGCAGCCATATGCCCTCATTTACTTGAGCACCAAAGTTGCTCCCAAGTGGCCACCATCTTCTTAGACCATGATCACTTTGAAAATTATTAGGGCAAGCTTGATTAAGAAAATACACTACCTTTTTCCTGTAGCAGTTCATGCTGCAAAGAAAAGAAAAATGGAGATTTTTATGGCTCAGAAGCAAATGGTGAATTCTGTATCTTTCAGTTCATTCATGGAGACTAGCTGGGGAGGGGGACACCCTAATAAGAGCCTACTATCAGGGCTGTCACCTACACAGTCATGAAGTGTGTGTCCTTGCTGATGCTTTGTTCTTCCATTCAGCTGCTATGGGAAGGCATTCTCATTCCTATGACCCCTCCCCCCCACTAAGAACAGAACCATCCATGTTTCTGGAAGGACCCTAATCCTCCCCAGGACAGGAGCTTACCCCGTGCTATTCCTTGCAGCTAGCTATCTCTCACTGAGCATCACCTCTGAGGGTGTTTCTGAGGGCATTTCTGTTATGGTTCTATGTCTCCTAACTAGTAACTGACATGAAGACCCACAGCACTGTGGGGGACCTCCTATTCCCCCACCTCGGATGTATATGTACACCCACTGTTATATCGTTAAGGCTGCCATCATTGGCTTAGAAGTAGCAAGCCGACATCCTCCTAATAATGGCACTTGCTTTCAGTTTAGCCAGCATGAAACCATCCCTTTCTTCACCAAAATGGGTGAGATTTGAGTCGCTCCTTTTCTTTCCACATGACATGGCTTTTCCAACTCCTAGCCTGATTTCAGTTATCTGGTCACAGTCCAGCTTCATCCCTTTGTGTCATTAATACTAAGTAGTGCAGACACTTTCTCCATGTTTACCCGTAATGGCTGTGATGGTGTTTTCAGTTCACCAAGACAGATTACCAACCGAAGCAGGTTTTAAATTGGACATTTTTCTGAACTTTTATGCCTTTGGGTTTAGTTTCTTTCTCTGGTATTGAAACTGAAAGTTACCTTTGTATTCATCTCGTCTCCAGTTTTGCTAGCCATTCTGATGAAATGACAGAGTTCAGGTTTGAAACTTGCAGAATATTGGAAGAAATAATTACTGCAAATTTTTCATAAGAAACTGAGGAAAAAAGATGAAAGTTGACTAGTAAAATACAGTTCAAAAGTCTTTCTATCAAAGAAATCAATACAATTTTGAAGATGACCAACAAATCAGGAGATTTGAGAGTTTGCATACTCGTACCTTTTTAGCTTTGCCACCATTTTGGAATTCCCCTTCATTAGGCATGTGTTCCCCTTTTAAAAGCACACTGGAATACTGATCTAGTTAAATGACTTGCTCATACTTTGAATGCACAAATGGAGACTGAGAATCCATCCATGCTCAAAGGGTAATGCTGATAATCTGCTATGACCTTACTGTCATAGCTACTAAACAGTAGAAAATTGCTCCAGAAGTGCTCTTCTGAGCAGAAAAGTAACTACGTTTCACAGCAGATGCTGGTAATGTATCATCTTGTAAATTATCTAAGTATTGATGCTGTAACGTGTGTTGAGTGAAATTCCTTGTTTGTTGGCAGGTATATGTAGTCCAGAGGAAGATGATCCTGGTTTAGTTGAAAGATGTGATGTCCATAAACAGAGAACGCGGTCTGTAAATATCTATTCATTTATGCCAGTTACTGTACAGCATTATGTAAGGCTAAACATCATGTGGGGAGAAATAGATTAAGTGGAAATGAAATTTTATGTCTATATTAATGTTATGTTAGGACAAGCATGCAGTTATTTTAGGCATTTAATGAATATAGCAATTTTAATTTAGATTAACTATGGTGGGGATCTTGTTGTAATGTTTTTATAGGCCTGTTAGGGAATTTACTGATGTAGAGGCAGATTATTTGCCATAACAAGTTTTATAATTTAGAGCAGTTCTTATGGAAGTGGATGTGTTGCGGCTGATCATCTTAGAGTTAAGAATTTTGTCACGTGTAGGATGAAGTATATGTATAACAAAAGTAGTTTTATCTTTGCTCATAAGATGTGGACCTGTTTTAAATGCCCTAGTCTATGCACACAAGTGTCTGAGTCTATGTACTATCAATCAATCAAATAGAAAATTTTGTTTTTTTCAGGAACTTACTTTTTACTTTTCCCACTTTAAGGTGATGTTAACCAAGAATCTGGATGTGCAACAGGGATTAGTCAATGGAGCCCGAGGTGTTGTGGTGGGTTTTGAACCAGGACCCAAAGGTAATTCCTGTTATAATTCCTTGTGGTGGTTGTGTATCTGAGATTCTGCCATGTTTATAACAAGTGTATGCAAAAATGTAGTAATCCTTTTATAGGGGAAAACTCCGTAATGAGTTCCAAGGCTGGATTATCTTTTGCAGCTGTCAGAATTTGAAAACTTTTGAAGTTTTCATGTTCATTGATTAACTTCCATGGTTATGCAAGCTATGAAGCAGTGCATCAACTACATAAATGATCTCATCCCTATGTATTTTTTCAGTCACAGTTGAGATATTAGTCTATGCTGTCATTAGTGAAAGCTCCTACATTTGCATGCCTTTTTATTTTGGTCAGCAGAGGTTTCCTTTCTTCATGCTGGCAGTTAGCCATGGAATGGCAGAAAGAGGTTCATGGAAATTGATCCACTTAGCAATTTGGTGTCAGTGTTTCAGTATCTTAGACTTCAATTGGACAGGCTCAGGGCCCAAGCTGTCTGTATGGTCTGTGTCTGGGTCCAGAGGGGGATTCCTGTCATTAGCGGGGACTTGGGCCTATCTCATTACCTTTTTGATGGGGTGCTTGTGGAGGTTGAAGATGGGTACCCACTTGGCTCTTATCATGAAGGGTGCATCCTAGGGTATTTGTGATATTGCCCCCAACTCCATTTGATTTGAATGAGGTGGCCATATTTTTGGAGTGCTTAGACCTGAAGCTTCATTTGCTAGGATCTCCTCATCAGCCCGTCAGTCCTGGTTGAGGTGAAATTGGTCTTAGCCTGCACAGGAGTTCATACCCTAGGTGTAAAAGTTCTCTTGCTTAGTTGTCTCTTGGATGGAGCGGGATACATAAATGCTAGTTCATCTTTAGGACCATGGCCAGATTATTGCTCCAGGCTCAGTGTAGGCCTTTCCTAATCGGGTACTGTTTTTTACTTGCTGGTCCTTATCTACCAGTTGCCTTGTGCAAGCTCCACCATGATGGAGTTTCTGGAGATGGTTGAGGGTGAGGCACCTCATACTTGATTCTTTTGAGTTGTAAGATTGTGAGATCTTTATCTTTGAAGTGAATGATGCTAGGGGGTGTTTCTTCTCCTGCCTGTTTTTATGATAGCACTAATCTGGTAGAAAGTCCTACACTGTTATCTTTATTGCACCTTCCTCTACCCTGTGAGGGTGACTGGGTGCCCCTATCACTTCTCCCCAGAAGGCAGTCTTTGAGGAGGTAATTTTTGAAACTGGAAGGTATCCTTGCACTGCTGGTACTGTACCCTGATTTTATCACCCTGTGTCACTGTAGACATCCCCAGGCTGACCTTTTCTTTCATCTTGGGGGGCTGGGGGGCTGGTGAAGGGATGGTATACAAAAGGTTTTCCCTTCTGCCATCAGTCTGGAGCTTTTGGCACTCAGATGTGCTCTGCACTTGTCCAGATTTTGGAGTTTGCTTGTTCTTGCCTTCTCTTGGGGTGTGGGTGAGTAGCTGTTCAGCATTCTGTCTCTGCTGGTCATTATGGGGCTGCATTTTGACTACTGCCACTTGAATACAGTGGGCACTTGGACAGAGTAGCAGGCAGTGCAGTATTCCTATACGTGTAGAGCTGGATATCACTTGCTGGGGGGTTATAGCTTGATTCTACCTAAGGGAAGACTGGGCTTTTTGGGCAAAAAATAAAATTCTTGAAGTTGGTCTTTCTGGTTAGGTAAAACTACTTTCATATTGGTGAGGGGGGCTTCTTAGCATTTTCTGTTTCCACTGTCTAGTGTTTGTCTGCAAGTGCTTTTAATATAGGTTTCAGTGCCCTCATCTTTTCTATTCCTTTCCTCAGGTCAGGCACCCTCCCATGTGCCTGGGTCATGTCTGGTTCCTGGGTAAAGGAGGGGCTCTCCTCATTCTTTCTGGACAGCCTACTTTAAGGGGAGTTAGTGGAGTTCTGCTTTGGAAATCCCCCTGCCTCTACCATCTAGGTGCCTTTATCAATGGTAAGTAGCCTGAGCCTTTTTTACCCAGTAGTCATTGATGAGTGCTCATTCCAAGTGGAAGGTATTAACCTTCTTGTCAGATTCTTTGCTAAGGTGTGGTCCCTTACCTTGCATTTGTGACCATTTTGGATCATGGGCAGGGCTCTCTTGGTTCTGAGACTTTAAGAAGTGGTGGCTTCATTGTCTAGGATGGACTCCCTGGTGCATCCTGTGGTAGGCAGCCTCTTTAGGATGGTATTCCCATCAGGTTTTGGGGCGGGGGGGGTGCTATTTATCTGGGAAGCTAGCGGGTTCTCTCATTTGGACAAGATAGACTCCTCTACACTTGCCTAAGTGAAGATGATTTGGACTTCTGAGAAGATGTGCAGCTCTGAGTTTGCCAGAACACACCAGTCTTCCGGATAGTCAGAGGATCAGTGGTGTCTGGATCCTGTCCCCTCATTTCTGCAGTTGAGAGATCCCCGTGCACTTGTAGACATTCACCTTAACATTCACTGTTGCACTACTGAGTCTTGGGATTCTTGCTTGCAGAAGCATGACGAGAAAAACAAACGGATAAGTTAATCCACCAGGTAAACATAACACTGAATAAAAATGACATAAAACGCTACAAAGCTTTTAAGACTAGCTTTTTTGTGAATGAATAAATAAGTCACTATTCAAATTTTTTTAAATCAATGCAGTCCTAAATCTTTAAAGCATAATAAATAAAATTAACCAACTTGTGAACACTGCTTTGCGGTACTCCTTTTAGCTGCTGGCATTTTCTTGTGTAGAAGCATGACAGCTAGCCCACCTTTCAGAATTCTTCACTCTTTCCCCTCTTCTTGACCTGTCAAATTGCTTCCTACACAGACATCAAAATAGTGGTGGCATAATAAGACTGGTCATCTTCAATATCTGTTGCAATAGTTTGAAGAACAATATAAGCTTTAAGTTGCATAGGTTCATAGGTTGGTACTAGGCTATCGGCCCTAGGGCCTACACAAGTCTAACCATAACAGTTTCCTGACTATTTCTTCCCACACCATTTACTTCCCTAGACCCCTGTCTAGCAGGGTGACTGACGTGATCCCTGGGGTGAATTTCCTTTCTCCTATCCAGTCATCAAGGTTCCTTTTGAAGAGGGCCAAAGAGCTGCTCTGCTTGACATGTATGGCAGTCTATTCCAGAGTCTGGGGAGTCTCTGGGTCAGGAACCTATCCCTCCAGCATGTTTTGTTTATTGTGATGACAAGGTTTAGATCCCTGGAGCGTGTGGCTCTGAGAGATTGGGATTTCTAGCATGTCCAACAGATCTGGGTTTGACATGGCTTTGTATGTTAAGCAGAGATCGCCTCAGAGTAGACGATATGCGACGGAGTATAGCTGGAGTTTAAGGCGGTCAGCATAGGGCATCTGCTTTAGGCCTGTGATTCTTTTAGTGAGGTATTTCTGCGGCCTTTCCAGTTGTTGCAGATGTCTTGAGAGGTACATACCAAATGGGGCATTGTATTCTATAATGGATCTAATGAGGGATGAGTAAAGTGGGACAATGACCTCCTTTTTTTCTGGATGAAAAGCCCTTAGTTATGAGGTGTGCCACATAGGATTTCCTGACTTGTGGCGATGTGGTTATCGAAGGTGAGACCACTGTCCACCTGTGTCCCTAAGTCTCTCTCTTATCACACTTTTGGGGTTTAGTGTACTGCCACCTATGTGGTAATTCACAGGTACATGTTTTTTTCCCAAAGGAGATAACTATACATTTCTCCAAGCCATCTTCCAGATTTCAGGTGAAGTTCCCCATTGAAGAAAAAATATTTTCTGTTGCAAAATTTTATTTACAGTCAGTTGTAAATGCCTGTTTTTAAAGCTGTTATTGTATTCTGTGCAGGAAATCGATACCCTACAAAAACTTCCATGGAACAGTCTCTTGTTTCAGTGTGCAATGTGCACAATTGGCCCTACTCTGCTCAGTTTATCTAAAGGATCTTAAAGCACAGGATAGAATCTTTACTCGCCACTTTTAGAGAAGTTCTTCTGAAGTCCCAATCTGGCATGTCATCTGCTTACTTCCTTTGCGGTTCCACATAAAAGCAGATAATCTAATTGCCCAAGGGGGAAAAAAATGGGGCTGGATGATTCATTCGAATCAGATGCCCCTCCAAGGCATGAAGGCACAGGTGTCAGAGGCACTTTTGCTGCCCCTGTGCCAGGCATCTGTTATGATGAAGTACCCTTCTGGAGGTCACTGATGTTGGTCCAGACCATGTCCTTATCAGTTAAATCTGTTTGGCTGTTGGTCAGTCCTGAGGCATCTCCAAAGACCTCTGACTATATTTATTTTTATGTATTTTATGTTTGATAACCGGGAAAGTCCGACTGGACACGGGTCCATTTTCAGCAGAGGCCTGGGGAGAAAAGCTCCACATATAAAACAAGAACAGTAGTACATTCCCATACAATCATATTGGAACATATTTAACATTTTTACATGGGTGAAGTAAAACAACCTTCTGAATAACATTGTTTGGAAAAATAAGTAATTTAAAAACCTTGTTTAAGAATGAAGTAGTTAATAGAAAAGTGGTGAAGGTTCTGCAGAATCATAGCAGTACTGAAAGGAAATACTAAATACTAATACTGAAAGATGCCAGTGTTGTCATCTGGGTAGACTGCACCCCCATGTTTGTGCATAAGGTGATCAGACTAAGGTCTCTGACATCTGCCCTTAAACTGAGACCTCAAAGGCCATTACCACTTCTATCATAGGCAAGAAACGCCCACATCTCCAGCTAACTTACCTCAGCTTGCCCCACTGGCTCCATTACAGGATGTCTTCAGATTGGCTCTGGGCTTTCTAAAATCCTGACATTGAAGCTCCTGAGGGACTTAGATGAGAGGGAAGAGTGGGCATATATTAACCAAATGGCTCCCCTTTCTGACCTACAGTCAAACACTGAGGGCACCTTGTCCATTGCTTCTCCTCCAGAGGATATATTTGTGAATACCTTTTACAGAATGAAGGAGACTGTTAAATGGAAGGTAAGATAATTTTCATAGGCGCATGAAATTTCTGCACCTGTCTAAACACAAACCTTTTGCCATTATTCCAGTCATGGAAGTCTTGGATGATACATTTAATAGTGCATTCAGGCGGCTTGATTCTCAAATTCCTATCCCTAGGAAGCCCAATAGTTTCAGGCCTGTGGCTCTCCCAAGTATCTGTATAAGAATCTTGTAACTTATCCAGCAGTGGTGCCCTTGGATTCCAGCAAGGCATCTAATTTGGCTGCATCCAGCAAGTCTATTTAAATGACAGCACAGAAACCTTAAATGGTTTGGTAGGAAAAAATGCCACCTACCATGATTATTGGCCTTGTACTGCCAGTGTCGCATGCAAAGGTTTCTGGAGTCCCTTCTTAGCCAGCCGAGAGAAGACAGCTTGGGTAGAGGATAGGGGCCTAAGGAGGAAGCTGCTTGACTTGTAAAACCACAATTGTCAGGTTGGGCTCTACAGAATGTTGGTATGATGCAGTGGATGAATCATGCAGGTCAGTTGATGTTTGGACCAAGTAGTTGGGTGGCATGCCTAGCTGAGGACAGAATTCTACCCGGGCATATAAAAGCAGACCTTGATGATGCCATGGACAAGGCATTTCTACCCCCTGAAAATCAGGAGGGAAGGAAACTGGAGGAAAAGTGGGAAACCATGCAATCTGATGCTCACTTCATTCCATGTGTATAAAACATGCTGGAAACTATCCAGGAAAGCTGTCCCTTCTCTAACAAGAACACAGGCAGGTCATATAATGGCTAGAAGGGCCACTACAGCAAAAAAATGGCAAACCTGACTGGAAGAGCATGGGGACCCACAGGACTAAAACACTCGAAAGAAGTAGCTATGACTTAGTAAAGCTATTCCTCCTCCCCCAAACACATCAGTCCACCTGCCATCCCCCTTTCCTCTTTAAATATAGAAGACAAAGTTATGACACCATTTGGGCTTCATGCCACCCATCCAACTACAGGTATTGTCTGTTTTGTATGATCATCAGATGTTAATGATACACGAGTGGTGCCTAGTTGCTGACTGGTAGTCTTAACATTTTTGATGGCTCTAGTGTTCACTGTCTTCTAAACCAAGAGTACTTTTCCTGTCAATCTGACAAGTTGTTGTTTGCTTGAAATACAGCAAGGCATTTAGTTAAAAATAACATTTTAGTCTTTGTATGAGTTGTTTGAAGCCAGTGCCTTAAACACCACATGCTGAGTTTTTACACTGGTGTGTTAACATTGAAATCTTAACCATCTGAAATAGTTGACTTCATTTGGTCTTCAACCTGTGCGTTATGGATCCATATCAGATCCGACATGGCCGCGTACCCAGTATCTGATCCAAGCTCATCCCTTACCCATAATGTTCCCCTGTCTCCTTCCTCCCCCCAGATCTCATTTGTTGCTAGTAAAGCAGGCATTGTGGTCTGAGAGCTAGGCTAAGTCTGTGGGTTTTGTGAGTAGATTTTTGGTGGTTTTTGCTGTCTCTCAACATTTCTCTTTTTTTTTCTTTCTACCTCCTCGTGCAGTTGTCTGTTAAAGAAAGTTTTCTTTTCTCCCCTTTATCCTTCTTAGCATAAGTGTGTGTGTGTGGGCCTGTTTGGCCATGGCTGAATCCCCAAAAGCAGGTTTCAGAAAGGGCACAGAGTGTGGCCATAAGCTCTCCCCATCTGATGGCCACACTCTGTGCATGGTGTGCCTGGGGGCTGCTCACCTGCAAACCTTCTGTCCCATCTGTGCTGGGTTTAATCCCAGAGCACTGAAGGACAGGATGGATAAGCTTATCCTCAAGGAACTACTTCTTCCCTCCTCTGGGACTGTAGCCCCTATGCCCGCTCATCAGGAGGAGCCACTGCTGATTCTTCCTGTTCCCCGACCTCAGACTCAAAACTCCCACCAATAGGTCCGAGGAAGGGGAGAAGTCCAAGAAAGACAGGCTGAGGAAGTGGTCCCCTGACTGCTCAGCTCCGGCCAGCCTGCCACCTAAAGTTAGAGCAGAAGCTAGGCCTGGATTCCCCCAGCTCCATTCCCCCAGGTTCTTTCCAGAGCTGGAGGAACCCCAGATCATGTCATCTGTCAGGGCTTCCCCCACTGACATACCAGACTGGTGTCTGTGGCCTCATCCTCTTGCTCCACCCAGAGCCTCAGCGAAGCAAAGATGGATAAGATGATGCGGAGGTTTAACTGCAGCCAAATTCAGATGGGGGTTTTGCCTGCTCCTCCTGCCTCTGGAGGGGGGAACTCGCAGCCTTTTTTTTTTCATGCCAATCACTCCTTCGATCCAGCCTGCAGTTTCAGAGCCCTTGGATCTGAGGACCATCGGGGTCGAGGGGTCGGTGCCGATGGTACCTTGTACCTCGGCACCAGCCATTGCATTGAGCATTTCAGATCCGACTGGCTCAGATCCGAGCTCTTGGAGCCATAGTCTGTCTGATCTGAGTGGTTGCTGTCTGCTCAGTGTGTCTGAGCACAGTGTTCCTTCTGTATCTTGCCTCCTGGAGTCTCAGCTCGGACTCCCCTGTCAGGTTAGAGGGTTATGGCTCCAGCTTGTCTGTTCCCCTTCAGCCTTTGTAGTCTCAAGGGTTCTCTGTACCATCGAGACCAACTCCGTTCTGACTCCTTCTCCTTTTGGTACGGTCCCAACCATCTTATCCTCTCAGGGACAGCCTCTGCCTGTTCTTCCTCAGGAAGCTCCCCTGAGGGAGCTGCAGTATGTTGGAGAGTCCTCCACAGAGAGTCCCATTTGAGGAGGTTCCTTGTAAAAGGAGGCACCTGGTCTTCCCTCTGAAATCAATCACCGAAGACACTGACATGGAGGAAGAGGAAGGTTCCCCCTGATTAGACATCATGGAACTTGGGGGATGGTCTACCCAAAAACTGAACTTGGACAAGTCTGTTCCTAGAGGCATTCGGCATGGGCCCATCTACTTCCTGGGTGTCCCCTCCCACAGATCTGCTTGTGGACTTTATAACATCTTGGCATGGAAGGAACTGGACATGGTAGAACCCATCCCTAAGCACACTGATAAGGTCCTTAGCCCCCCTTCAGACAGGATTTGTTGGAATAAGGGGTCCCTGGTGGATGCTATGATGGTGGCAGCTGCCATGAAGAAAGATCTCGCGCAGGAGAGCTCTACGGTCCATCCTCCTGACAGAGTCAAGGATGATAGACCATTTAGGGAAGCGGGTGTAAATTTCGGTGACTTTTTCCATCAGAGCACTGAACTATATGGCACACGTCATTCAGATGCAGCAAGACTTAGTCAAGGAAATCGCTGAGTAGACCCTGGAGTCCATGGCAGAGGGGAAAGAAGCTATTCTCCACTTGGTGGCAACTCTCAAGGCAGTAGCTGATACGTCCATGTGTCTTCTCACCCATGCCATGGAGGGAGATGCCAAGGCAGCCGGTTTTGGTGTTGCTATGAAGCGACACACCTGGCTCAAGCTTTAATTCTCTGAACCCTTTAAGGCGTCATTTGCAAATGCCTCATATGATGGTTCTTCCCTGTTTGGGAAGTCTGTTCAAGACACCTTGCTCCAGAGTGAGAAGGACTGAAAGACACTGCTGTCAGGATCCATTTCTCTGCCCCTCAAAGATCCTTTTCTAGGAATCAGTGAGGAACGAAAATGTGGATGTTCATGTTTCACTGCTGCAGTCATCACATTTGGGTTATCTTTTTGCAGTAGCCCTCCGTCGGCCTGATTTAGAAAGTCTTGGGTCCTGCATCTGTTGCTGTCCCTTCTTCCATGACGTCGGGTCGTCAGGGGTATAAAGCATGCCGCTGATGCCATTACATCAGTCTTTCTTGCCATGCGGTGCCCGAAGCAGAAGCAGTTCGCAAGTGCCGGTTGGCCGACTCCTGAAATTTTCATTTTCGAGTTTCAGAACCAAAATCTTCAACTAAAAGCCAAGTACCCTGTTGGGGAAACTTTTTTTTCTTGCTCTAAATTGATGTCAATAAAAGTAAGTAATTGTATTACTTGTGAAAAGCTAATACCTCATAAAGATTTTTATTCGTACTGTATTCCTTGCCTAGGCCCTGACCACGATGTACCTCGCTGTCTGTTGTGCCTTATTTAAACCACAAACTATCCGTCGTCTGTATATTTTGCTGCTAAATATTTTGGTGCTCAGTTCAATTATCCTAATATGTCTTAGGTAAGCCATCCAACTACTGACATTCCGAAAAAATGCACCGATAAAGACAGAGACAGGCCGCCTAGCCAGTACTCAGTGAGGCGCTTTCGCAGCCCCTGATACCTGCTACTTCAGATTCTCAAGCCTCTACTGAGACCCATTCAGAGTCCGGTATGCTGCGAGATGCTTCAAATGTGGAACCTGTGGATGTCTTTACCTTGGATGGGTCTGGAGCCGCTGTGCAGGCACCGGCTTCTGAGGGTGTATTCAGGCCTACTGACTAGCTTATTAAACCAACGCCATCTTCTTCAAGGCCTAAAACTCGAACCATGCCTAGAAAACTGACACCCAGACCACATGGTCAGGCCTCTATGCCTAAAAAAACAAATGGCGGAAGACCTTGTTACTTTAATCAGGGGAAGCCAGCCTTCCTCTGAGACCTAAGACTGAGTTTGCTTATGATACTTCTGACCAGGATTCTGAATTTTCTGTTTCCTCTGACCAGGATTTACCCTTCTCTACTTATGAGGATTCTGATGCTGAGGACTCTATTCCCTCTACCCCTCCCCAGAGCATTTCTCTTTTGGTGAAACCTTGCATACTCTCAGGGAGCATTTTCATTGGGAAAGTCAGGATTTCTCATCTAAAAGAGGTTTAGGGATTTCTTACTCTTGCCTCAGCACAGGCCTTTAGCCATACCTCCTGTACTAGACATTGTTGATGACGCCTTTTTGGAATCTAGCTTGGCCCCTGATTCTTTACCTACTGCTCCCAGAAAACCTGATAGATATTACAGGGTCCCTGACTCTCAAGTCCCTTTTTAAAAATCCTACTGTGGATCCTGAGACCATTTCTCAGGGACCCAAGGGCATTAAAGCTACTACTGCCTAAAATCCTACTCCCCCTGATAGAGATTTCAGGGCGCTGGATAGATGGGATAAGAAGGTATACACTTCTGCAACTTTGGCCATAAGGGCCTTAAACTGACAGTTTCATATGTTAAAGTATCAGCAGCATGTTATTGGAGTGCTTAAACAGAAAATGATTCCTGATTGTGCTGAAAATAATGATTTACAGGATTTATTGCACTCAGCTGAACAAGTTGGTAAGGGAACTTTGCAATGTGGTTTTGATTCACTAGAGACATCTTGCAGGGCTGCTGTGTCTGGGTCTGTACTTGGAAGGCATGCTTGGCTTAAGGAGCAATCCTTGCCAGATCATGTTAAAGCAAAATTACTGGATGCTCCCTTAAAGCAGGACCGCCTGTTTGGAAACAAGGTAGAAGTTCTTAAAGATGGAGGAAAAAGCTAAATCTATGCAAACTGTAAGATTTTTTACAAGTACAACCTGCAAGGTTTAGTAGGCATTGGTCTTCCAAGAATTGGTCCTTTCCTGCCTCTTCCAGACCTTCAGTCCAAACCCAGATCCAGCAGAGCTCCCCGGCTTCAGTCCCAGGTACGCACAGGACTAAGCAGTGGGAAGACTCCACTTCCAAATCTGGGAGTAATAAAACTCCCCCCTATGGTAAACTGTCTCAATGACTTCCTTTTAAAACTTCCAAGCACTTCAACTGATTGCCCCCTTGGGGGGAAAGATTGCTCTTCATGCAAAGAACTGGGAACTCATTACCCAGGACAAATGGGCTTTAAATAGCATCCCAGGGATACAGATTTCAATTCCACACGTTACCAACACCAAGCAGGTGGCCAGCCCTACCCCCAAATCAGTGGGCAGAGGCCCAAAATCAAGTACTTTCTCTCTTAAGCATGGGGGCTATTCACTTGATGCCAGAAGAGGAAAAGGGACAGGATTTCTACTCTAGACTTTTCCTCATACCCAGAAAAGACAATTCATGGTGTCCTATCCTGGACTTGTCTACTCTAAACACCTTTTGGGTGATTCCAAGATTCAAGATGCTGCCTCTTAACCATTTGCTCCCTATGCTAGGCAAAGACGCCTGGTTGGCAACACTAGATTTAAAGGAAGCATACCTGCACATCCCAATCGGGGAATCTTGCAGAAGATACCTATGCTTCAAAGCATGGGTACACAGTGTAAAGTTACATGTCTTGTACGTCCTTCAAGCCCAAGTCCCAATAGCAGAAACTGTTCTGAGGGTGTTGGGGTCTATGGCAGCCATGATCAACCTATTACCCTTGGTGTGACTTCACATGCGGATTATTCAGTGGACTCTAGCAGTCCAGTGGTCTATATTAGCTCTGCCATTGTCTCATCTGGTCCATATCTCCCAAATATGGAGGGGACTGTCTTCGGTGGTGGATTCATTCCCCGGATCTAGTCAGGGGATGTCCCTTTTTCCATCCTTTCCCAAAACCACAGTGACCACAGACTCCTCCCAGCTAGGGTGGGTGGGGGGATGCTCAGGAAGGACAGTCCAAGACACATGGTCCCCATCAGACCAGTTTGCATATAAACATCCTGGAGATAAGGGCAGTTCTTGTGTTGCAGGCCCTTCATGCCCATCTTCCTCTGGGGATTATTGCAATTCAGGCAACATGTTGGTAGTCTGGTATATCAACCAACATGGAGGAACCATATCTTACCTTTTTAGTCGCAAAGCCATGAGAGTGTGGGAATAGGCTATCTCCACCGGCTATTTTCTGGTGGCAATGCACATCCTGGGATGGTCTAACATTCTAGGGGACAGGGTCAGCAGATCTATCCTCAAGCCTTATGAGTGGTCTCTGAATCCTTCAGTGATGGAGCATATCTTTCTAAAGTGGGTTTGTCCTTTCTGCGAGCTATTCACATCTCCTTCCAACGTGAAATGCAGCGAGTTCTTTGCTCTGAACCCCCCTCGGGGGAAGCCTCCAAAGGAATACTGATTTATGCTTAGCCTCTCTGTCTTCTTTATGCCTGTCCCTGCTGCCCCTCCTCTCTGTTTCTTCAGAAAGCTCACAGGCTGGGGAAGATTTATCCTCATTGCCCCATTCTGGCCTTGCCAAATCCCTCCCTTTGGTCTCGCCTAGTAGTTCACCATGGACCTTTACTCTGGTTCCGGATCTTATTTCTCATCCCTCGGGGATTCCTCACTCAGACCTAGACAGTCTGAAACTCGCTGCTTGGCTGCTCCAGATCCCCTGATTATTAGGACTCCCATTTTATCTTCTGTTAAAGCCATTTTGGTGGTGGCTCACAAATCTTCCACCAGAAGGATATACCGTAGCAAGTGGAAATAGTTCTCTGTATGGGCTTCGCAGTGGGCATTGGACCCCTTTACTGCTCCTTTGTCTGCAGTATTAGAGTTTTGGTGGGGATTTTCAGCAAGGTGCCAGTTCCTCCACTGTCAAAGTTCAACTGGCTGCAATTTCTAATTTTCACATGGGGAAAAACATGACTTAATTAGCCTCTTCTAAACGTTGCAAGACCTTCCTTAAAGGTGCCTTTCTTCTAAGACCCCTGGTGAAGGATCCTACTCCCCCGTGGGACCTTATTTTCATGCTTCAGGCTTTAGTCTCCCCTCCTTTCAAGATTGCAGTTTCAGTAGATTTGCAGTATCTATCTTGGAAGACTGCCCTTTTGGTCGCCATTACTTCTGCCAGGAGAGTGTCGAACTTCAAGCACTAGCCAAAGTTCCTTACATGATTTTTCATAAGGACAGGATTCCTCTGCATACTAACCCGTTCATTCTTCCTAAAGTAGTGTCAGAAGCCAGTATTAATCAGACTATCAATCTTGTCTTTTTTCTTAATTTTTAGAATAAGGGTGAATATAAAATTACATCTGCTGGATTTGCACAGGCAATTGTGATTCTACTTACACAGGATGAAAGCTTTTCGTAAATCTGACAGTTTTTCTTACTCAAAACCTTTCTTAGGTAAGTTAATTTCTAAGGTGACAATTGCTCGTTGGATTCCTCAATGCATTATTCGAGCATATTCTGTCAAGGGAATTTCCCCTCTGGGTCAGGTAAAAGCGCATGCCACCAGATCTATGGCTACTTCAGCGGCCTTTTCGTCCAGGATGTTGCTGGATGACTGTTCTGCAGCTACTTGGTCCTCATCTCATACCTTCATCTCGTATTACAAATTGGACATTGTATCAAGGAACAGAGTATCCTTTGGCTCCGCAGTGCTCTGGAATATCCTTCCATGAGAGCCACCTGTTAGTAGCTGGGGACTCTGTCCTACAGGTTGAAGACAAATTAAGTCAATTACTTTAGATGAAGTTATGTACTCACCATAACGTTCCATCTGAGTAGTTGTACTTTGTCTTCAACCATCCCCCCTTCCCCTGACCTTGTCACTTTGGTCCTGGCCATAGATATGGCAGATGAACATCTTAGGAGCTGTCCATTGTTATGCTTTGGCTCAGGTTGTTTTTTTTATGGGCTACCAGTAGTGGTAAGGTCTTGTTGGGTCGGGTGCATTTTATCGAGTTGAGCAGCAAACTCGATCTGAAGGAAAGAGGAGATGGCATTATGGGTAAGGGAGGAGCTTGGAACTCTGATCAGATGCTTGATATGCAGACATGTCTGATCCAATATGGATCCATAACCCATAGGTTGAAGGCAAATTAAGTACAACTACTCAAATGGAACGTTATGGTGAGTACATGACTTTTTCTTCAATTTGACCTAGAAATTAATTTTATTTAGCTATTAATTTTTAGATGTACTTATTGTGCCAGTAGGGTAACGATGTGCGAGTGGAAATGCGTTGTTAGCATTGCATTTGTAAGCAGATGAGACAGACATTTTTCATTTGTCAAAAAAGGAGTTTTGCTTGACTCAAGTCTAAAAAAGAACCAAGCCCTGGTTATAGCAGAGTTGCAGCTAGATTAGTTGGCACAATAATCAGTTCCCCAAATGTCATTCACTGTCAACCGGAGCTGAGGAGAAACGGGCCTTTGAGGAGCAAAAGAGAATAAAATATCCTCCTGAGTTGGAACCCCCCCCACTGCAAGTAAATCATTGAAGCAGATGCAGTCTCACACAATAGTGCTTATAGTTGCAAGGATAAATTGTCACTTGTGTCCAGCAATTGTATCACTGAGTTGCAGGCACCACTTGACACCTTTTTGCAGTGCTAGTTACATCCCCAAAGAGTTTGTACTCAGGACAGCCTCTCACTTTATCCTTCACCTCACCCTAGCTTTGATTTCTAGCACTGTGCTGACAGCTTTGGTTGGGCCAGGCATCTATTTTGGTTATAACTGATTTGGCTTACTTTTTTTGTTTAAGTTTGTAGATAGCAGTCTAGCCTTTCTCTTGTTCCAGTACTGAGCATGTTCTGTGTGGAATTTCAGTGCCTAAAAAAATTCTTTGTGCAAAGAATAATGTCCTAGCTTTTGACCAAACATTCTCAAATTGGAAGCAGTGAATTGTTTCATATTTTCAACGTAAAATTCTTTTTAACTTTTCAAAACCTATTTACTCAGTTTAATAGATGATGGTGAATTGCTCTTGAATGATTAATGTATTTTGAAAAAGCTTTGAGGTATAGATTTCATGATGACTGTTATTTCCACAGGATTGCCTTTAGTGAGGTTTCTATGTGGTGTCACACAAATAATAAAGCCAGAACGATGGGTCTTCAAGGCTGCTGGTGGGATCTATCTGAGTCGACAGCAGTTACCTTTGAAACTGGCGTGGGCCATTTCCATTCACAAGAGTCAGGTAATCCAAACCATAAATTTTACTTCCATAAATATATGGAGTATTTGTAATAGCATCACTGAACTGCATGCCTTAATCTCTCATACACCTGATGTTGCTCTCAATGAGACATTGCTAAAACCGGATATCAAAGACTCATTATTCCTCAAAGATGCAGCATCATTAAACCAAAGGGGCAAAAACTGGAGGGAGTAGCCATTCTCTACCCTATTGTCTGAAGTCTCTCCTCTTACTTTACCCAGTTTCAAAAATGCAGAGTTACTTATCCTGTCTATAAAATTACTTCTTTGCATAATTGTTGTATATTACTACTGTATTACCATTTTCTATATATATTTATTTATTTGTGTGTGTGTGTGTGTGTGTGTGTGTGTGTGTGTGTGTGTGTGTGTGTAATTGCCCTTGAAAGCAATCCTTTGCTTGATCTCAGACAAGGAGTCATCCTAGATGGGGCCAATATCAGCTGAAGTATGTTCAGTTCTAACTATCCTTCTAGCATCAATCTTTATGGCTTTAAACGGCTTATTTCTCCTGTCTGTATAACAAATCCCAGGATGCTAATCCCATTCTTGATTGGATTCTGTTGTCTCTTCCTTGCAGCTACGCCACATTAGGATCCCTTCCTAAATCCCTTTGTGATCACTGTCCTACATATGCTATCAGAAGTATAGCCCTATACCATGCCAAACAACAAGTATCCAAAATAATCATCTCCTACATATGCTATCAGAAGTATAGCCCTATACCATGCCAAACAACAAGTATCCAAAATAATCATCTCCTACATATGCTATCAGAAGTATAGCCCTATACCATGCCAAACAACAAGTATCCAAAATAATCATCTCCTACATATGCTATCAGAAGTATAGCCCTATACCGTGCCAAACAACAAGTATCCAAAATAATCATCTCCTACATATGCTATCAGAAGTATAGCCCTATACCGTGCCAAACAACAAGTATCCAAAATAATCATCTCCTACATATGCTATCAGAAGTATAGCCCTATACCATGCCAAACAACAAGTATCCAAAATAATCATCTCCTACATATGCTATCAGAAGTATAGCCCTATACCGTGCCAAACAACAAGTATCCAAAATAATCATCTCCTACATATGCTATCAGAAGTATAGCCCTATACCGTGCCAAACAACAAGTATCCAAAATAATCATCTCCTACATATGCTATCAGAAGTATAGCCCTATACCATGCCAAACAACAAGTATCCAAAATAATCATCTCCTACATATGCTATCAGAAGTATAGCCCTATACTGTGCCAAACAAGTATCCAAAATCATAATCTCTCAGTGTAACTCAATCATGTTTAGTTGCTGTAAACACATTTGACTTGATTATTCTAAATACCTTGCCACTATATGAGGCACTAGAAAGGTTTAATTCAGCTTTAAGCATCCTAAACAAGCTTGCACCACAACGCAGGAACAGCAAAATCTAACATCTGTCTTTCATCCGTTTAACCACTGGGAGTTGGATCGACCTCAGACACATATCCACTTAGTAAGAATACTATGAGCATATGGCACTTGTGATGCTACGAATGTCGTTAACATGGGAAAATGCCAAGACTGAATGTTTCTATACAGGAAAAACTAATTGAAAATTAAATGGTATAGATCACTTGTCAGATATAAAAAGACATGGATACAAATGCTTTACATGAACATTAAGGAGACCAATATTACACATTCTTTTAGATTCCTGATACTACAGGTAATTTATGAACATGTAAGAGGAAGTGATATTAAAAAATTAACTGAGAGAAGTGGACAGTAAGGTTTAGGGAGCAAGTACATGCAAGATTAAATGAGATGCTTACTATTAAGGCTATACTAAAGGGATTGCATAACCAAGTTTAACAGGGGGATGTTTTAAATTTTAATCAAATTTCAGTTGAATTTTAATTGATTTTTATACCATGTAATTTTATATTATATAAGTGATGGATGTATTTGAAGTTATTGGACTGATGAAGCTTTAAGCAAAAGTGTTAATTTTTTATACTAAACCACAAGTTGGTCGTTTATTATTTTACTGGCTATTTATGGTTCGGACACCTCTTGTTTTATGTTTTAAGACATTACTTGAGGGGACAATTGCCATACAGACAGATAACGTGATCTGGCACATCCACAAACAGTGGGGACTCCACTGTTGGCCATTGTGTCAGAAGGAAATGAGTGTGGCAGTGGGTAGCCTCTTCCAACTGCTTTCTTTTGGCAGCCCACATCCTGGGGAAGTCCAACATTTTAGTGTTCAGGCTCAATAGATCTATTCTCCCCCATGTGTGGTCTTTCAATCCTTCAGTGGCAGAATAGATTACATTTTTGGGCAAGCCATGCTGTGATCTCTTCAACCCTGCCCAAAATTTCAAATGCAGCAGGTATTTTGCCCCAATTCCCTCAAAGGGGGAGTCAGAGAGGTGCTCTGATTCATGACTGACCCTTTGGTGTACTTTATGCTTATCTTCCCACACCCCTCATATCAGAATTGTTACAGAAGCATGCCAACAGAAGAGCAAGGTGATCTTCATTGCCATATTCTGTCTCGCCAAACTGTGGTTCAACTTTCTTTGGTCTTGTCTGGTATATCCTCCTTGGGTTCTGGATCCCTGTCGATCTGCTGTCTCACCGGGCATACAAGCCCTCAGGTTAACAGCATGATGTCTTCACTTCCAGTGATGGCTAGACATTCCAGACTTTAGATATACAAGAGTAAATGGAAAAGATTTTCTGTTAGGGGCAATTTGAGTAAATGGAACAGATTTTCTATTTGGCCAGTGAGAGACACCTAAACCCCTTTTTGGCACCCATTGCAGCGGTCTTATTTTATGGCCACAATTTTCAATAATAGTGCAGGTTACGCCACAGTCAAGTTACATCTGGCTGCAATTTCCATTTATCACATAGGTTAAGACAGATTGTCCTTGGCTTCCCTTAAACCATGCAAAGCCTTCCTCAAAAATATGCTTTACTCAGACCTTCTATCCAGGATGAGTTCCCTCCCTGGGACTTGAAAATTCATCTCCAGGCCTTAACTTGGTCTCAGTTTGAATTTAAATGTCTCTGAAAACTATTTTTCTAGTTGCTGTTAAGTTTGCTAGACAAATATCTGAACTCTGGGTTTTGTCTTGTCATAACGGATGAGGGGAAAATGGTTCACTCTGCCTACCTTGACCTGGCCAAGGAGTTTGACACAATCCCACATTCTGGTATTGTTGACAAACTTGAGATTAGGTACAAACCCTTATGTAACCCAGTGGATAACCAGCTTGACTCACAGATAGGACCCAGGAAATTGGAATTGACGAATCTACTTCTTCAGATGCCAGTCGCAACTGGAGTCCTTCAAGGATTGGTCCTGGGGTTCTTTTTGCCATCTACTTCTCTGAAGTCAAGACCAATGTCAGTGGTCTCTGGTTAACTAAATTTGCAGATGACCACAAATTAGTAGGTGCCATTAAATCACCCACTGACAAATGTTCTCCAGGAAGGGCTGACGCAGACAAACAACTGGTGACAGAGCCATGAACTAAATGCAAAGAAATGCATAATTGTATCCTTCGGGAAGTCCTCCACCCCTGGTATCAATAACTGACAACACACCCGGAAGAGTTGACCCAGTAGCCATGGACTTGGTAACACGCACAGACAGCAGTCTAGCCTTTGGCCATCACATGTCTACAGTAGTGAGGAAATCATTCTATGTTGTGCAGCTTATAAAGGTATGGCATCTAGGTCCAAGGAAGTCATTGATCTGATATCAATCTTCATTTATCCTTGATATATGGGATGCTATTTCAACCCTCTTAACTGACTCTGTTAATATAGCAGCTAAATATCTACCTAGAATACCTCCTCTCTAGATTACCTCAGGTCTTGTTTGCCGCTCTTCTACAATGACGCATCAGCCAGATTCTCTCATCAGCTAAGTGGATTTTTGCTTAGTTTTTCCTTTTTTTTTCTCAAGTACTTTGTATAACTCTTTGTAAATCTTGTATATTCTACCCAGTTTAACCTTTAGCTTTGTTATCCTCTCTCTTTACACTTCGGCGTTCTTCCCTACCATTGTTGGTAGTTTTTCCCTTTTCTAGAAACAGTTGTTACTCTCTCTCATCTCTTCTGCGAGTGAGTGTGCTGATATTACCTCATGATATCTCTCATCATTAGTAGTTCTTTCCTTTCCTCTACCTCTCTAGTTCTGGCCCACCATTGTTGGTAGCCTTTCCTTTCTAGTCTGTGTGCACCCTTCTCAAGAGCATGAGTGTGTCTGCAGTTGATTTTCATTTTTCATCATGACAGATAAATCTAGGGGAACATAGTGTTTCAAACAATGTCATGATTGTGGTAGAAAAATGCCCAACTCTAGGCACTCCTCTTGTGTTTACTGTTTGGGTCTGGTGCATTTACAGGAGGATTGTTTTGTCAAGCCTTCAGTCACCAGGCCTTCATAGAAAAAAAAAATTGATTTTAAAAGGTCTGATTAAAACTTCCTTTGAGGAGGCCTTGTCCAGTCAATCCACATCTGATGTATTTTCACCTTCATCTTCCTCTTAATCTGGACATAGAAGAGGAGTCACTTGGTGCTGGCTTCCCCTTGGGCTCCGGTAGCCATGGAGCACATCTTCAGTTTCCATAGTTCCTGTGGAACCAAAATTGACAGTCAAACTCCATGAAACCAACTTCTTTGGCACAATCTGTTTTGACTACTTCTGTGTCGCAGGTCTTGGTGCTGGTCACCATGGTACAGGCAGTTCAACCTACTCCATCCGTACTGGTCCCCTTGGCAGTTCCATCCGAAATTTTGGAACCTTCTCTTGTGTTGCCAGTAACTTCAAAACCAGGTCTAATTTTGCCTCCCAGGACAATGTATTCCTCCACAAATTATCCTTTCGCAGGACAACTTCCACTTCCCTTTCTAGATAGACTAGAATGTGTCAGCTTTTTCTGTCCATTCCTTCAGGACTTTGACAGAACTCTGTGAGGTTCATGGATCAGCTCCTGGTGGCTAGGGGTCTTAGTTTCTTCCCAGGGCCCCACTCCCTACTGGTGATTGGACTTTCTCTCTTGGGACTCCACCAAATTTTCCTCCTCTGAGGCTTTAGAGATGACTACTCTGATTCCTAAGGTTCTGGCTGCTCTGGTGCTGACCATTTTTTCAGGTTCGGTTCCAGAGTCTGCCTTGAGTTTCTCAGTTCCATCAGAGCCAACAGACTCCTGGGGTTGTAGCTCTGCTGCCAGATCTGGGGAGATTGGATTAGCTCCAGATTTTTATTCACAGCCACCCGGTACTCTCAATACTCTGCATGAGTGGGTTCTTACCCGGTTCTGACCTTGGGGGTAGTTTCATCAGAGTGAGATGGGACCAAGGTTCCAAGGTTGTCCTTTGTTCTGGGCTCCCATTCCTCTTCAGGGGAACCTGCCTTCGAAGTGATGGAAAGGGCATTGGCATTTGCATAGTCTCAGCTGGTCCCTTCCCTATTGGAGTATTATCCCGGGGACCCCTTCTTTTCTATACAGAGCTTCCACTAACCTCTACGCTTGGACAGCGAGCACCAAACCTGCAGGATACCCCAGCGCAGGGTTCTTGCAGGGCACCTCTTCGGTGGGAAGCTCTCTGGAGGACTCTGAAGATGTGCAAGAGGAAACACCTAGATTAACCAGAGGAATCTTTCAGAAGACACTGACTTCGAATGACGGGCTGGTTCCCCACAGTCTCCCCCAGAAGGCACCTTTAGAGTCATTCTGGAAATACTGAAACAGAAGGGTGACTGGAAGCCCAAAGACCCTACCTCAGAGGAGTCTGTGTAGCTGCAAGCCTTGGTACTGGCACATCTACCTCTTGGTTGATCCCACCTGCTGACAGTCTCATTAAATTGATCAAGCAGTGGGCTTGGAAGGCCCCTGACTCCATAGAATCAGTGCCAGAGGACCATCAATTTTTGGGCTAGAAGATTAGCAGTAGAGGCCATGGTGGTTGCGGCAGCCACCAAGAAGGAACTTGAGTTCCACTGTTCATCCCCATAACCGGGAGTCCAGGGCAATGGACAGGTTTGGAAAGCTGCTGTGTGCATCATTGATCTTCACCTTGAGGTCCTTGAATTTTATGGCACATTTTACTAGACTCCAAAAGGTTTTGATCAAAGAGCTGTCTGATACCCTTGCAGGAGCATTGTCTGAGGAAGTTCAAGATAAGTGGCCTTCCAACTAGCTATCCTGGAGTCTATTTTCAAACTCATCCGAGGATCATTGTGCATGCATCCTGAGGGATGACTACGGCAGTGAGTTCTGGTGTTGCCATAAGGAGGTGCACCTGGATGCACTTGTGCGAGTTAGGAGAGCCATTTAAGTCTTTGTTTGTCAGTGCTCCTTTACAGATTGCCATTGTTTGGCCCCAAAGTTGGAGAAGCCTAAGCCAGATGTGCGAAAGATGGAAGGACCCTATCTGCAGTGGGCATTCATTTTTCTGGTTCACCAGCAGCCTACCCCAAGACCCAGCAGAGCAGGAAGATGTGGTTAAAATAAATCCCAAGGGCCTTTTCAGGACACAAGTGGTGGTGGCTCCCCTCTGGGCAGAGGGGGGAGCTCTAATGGAAGATGTCAACCCAGCAGCAGAGTTGGCCTGCAAAATCAGGGTTAGAGATTCTTTCTCAGGGAAGCCCTACCAGCACACCTGAAAGGGGGCCCAATTGCTTGACTCTGGAGGCAGTCGGGGTAAGGTAGTCTTTGCACTAGACCCTGGTGACAAATAACCACAGATACTTGGGTACAAAGGATCATTGCCAGAGGATACTACATCCCTTTCACTTTCATTCCAAGATTAGGCAACAGAATCCCTGATGTTCCACCCAGTCAAAGGGACCAAACAGCTCTAGAAATTCAAAAGCTGCTAGAAAGTCATCCAAGAATTCCCACCAGACCAGATGGGGGGGTCAATTTTAGATCTCAGCCTTCTGAATAAGTTTATTCAGCAAACAAAATTCCGGATGGTCACAGTTCAGTCGATCCTACCCTTCTTAGAGGAAGATTGGATCTGCTCCATAGACCTTCAGGATGTGTATTACCACATAGAAATGGACAAGCACTAAACGTTCAACCACTTTAGGCTAGGAGCCAGTCACTTTCAATTCAAAATGCTGCCCTTTGGTCTCACCACAGCCCCTAGGGTGTTCAAGGGTATGGCGGCAATAACAGGTCACTTGAGATTGCTCTGATTCAGAGTGCTTCCATATTTGGATGACTGGCTCATCACCACTCCCACCAGGCATCTACTTCTTGAAGCAACAGACTTCATTCTACAACTTTTTGCTCATCTAGGCATTACAGTGGATCAAACAAAATCACAGCCAAGTCCGACTCAAGAATTGGAGTTTATAGGAGCCTGCCTGAAATACCACCACTTGTACAGCTTACCTTCCTCTACACAGACTGCAGAAGATGAGGTCCAAACTACAAGCTATTCTATGCAACAAGGTACCTGCGCTGTTAGCTGCTGTCATGGGCCCTAGAACTGGGCCCTAGAACTTTTAGAACCATCACCCTGGTCCCACTAGCAAGATTTCACATGAGACTTCTGCAGTGGCTTTTGGCATCCCAGTGGCCCACTGACTCTTGACGCATCCCATTTTAATTGCCAGTAATTGCAAGAAGGACTTATCCTGGTGGATGGAATCTGAGGAAATTCTTAGGCAGACCCTTTTGTTTCACCTCAGCTTAAGGCCATAGTGACCATGTACGCTTCCCATATGGGGTTGGGGGGCATTATCTGGGTAGAACAGTCCAAAGTGCTTGGTTCCTGATAGAGGCCAATTTGCATATCCGTGTTCTGGAATTGAGGGTAGTGCTTTTAGCATTGCAGGCCTTTCAAGATGCCCTCCCTCTGGACCAACTGTGATTCAGTCACTGTCAGCAGTCTGGCATATCAACAAACTGGTTGGAACCAGGTTTTATCCCTTGTCGAAGCTCGCAGGGTATGGCAGTGAATGATTTCTTCTCTCCATTTTCTAATAGCAATGCACCGGGGAATTCAAATGTAATGGCAGACAAGTTGAGCAGATGCATCCTCCTGCCTCACGAGTGGTGTCTCAATCCCAGAGTAGCAGAGGAGATTTTCCATTGCTGGGGCCAGCCTTTTTGCAATTTTTTTGCATCTCCTCTGAATAAACAGTGCAGCAGCTACGTCACCCTAATTACCCCTAAGGGGGAGTCCCCAAAAGATGCTCTCTTTCCCGATTGGCCCTCTGGACTATGCTTTCTCCCCTTTCCATTGATTCCATTATACTTAATGAAAGCCATCTGGTTGAAGAGCAAGGTAATCCTCATTGCTGCCTTCTGGCCTTGGCAAGTCTGGTTCCCTTTTCTGTGGTCTCACCTAATTCACTGTCCATGGACTCTGGACCCAGATCCTGATCTCCTGCCTGATCCACAGGGAGTGGTGCACCCTAATCTACAAAACCTCAAGCTTCTTGGTTTCTCCAATTCCATTAATTGCCAGGCAAAATAATGTATAGTCTTTAGTCCAAAAAATGTTCCCTTCCATTAACCTTCCACCAGGAAACTATACCACAGCAAGTGGAAAATGTTTTCCATTTGGGCACACAAAAGTCTTATCCATTCTCCGCACCATTTGAAAAGGTATTAGAATTTTTAGCTATGCTTTTTGAACAAGGAGCTTCTGCATCTACTATTAAAGCTGAACTAACTGCTATTTCCAGTTTCCACAATGGCCTCAAAGACCACTTTGCATAGGCTGTGTAAAGTATTTATGAAAGGAACTTTGCAATTAAAACCACCTTATAAAGATCTGACTCCTCGGGATCTTACTATGGTCCTGCAGTCTTTGGTTCTTCCCCCTTTGAACCAGCAGCTACTTGTGACCTGAAATTTCTTTCACGGAGGGCCACTTTTTCTGATGGCTGTTACCTCCACCAGAAGAATTTCAGAAATTCAAGCATCATCTTCAAAACCTCCATATTTAACCTTTCATAAGGATAGGGTTTCACTGAGAACCAACCCATCAATTCTTCCTAAGATAGACTCAAAAATTAGCATTAATCAATCGTAATTTTTCTAACAAGGGTGTCTGGCATTGTCAAGACCCTACTCTGGACTTCCTGCATATTCACAAAACAGACCGCACCAGATTTACCTGTTCTAAAGATTTAAACCTTGGTGTGATATAAATAGAACCTGCTGGGAGAGACAGGTATGTATTCCAGAGATTACCTCTTCTCTTGCACAGACTCTCCATCTATGTGACGCAGAGCTCCCCCCAACCCAATTCAAGTGTAACTTGGACAATTGGATAGAGAACAGGAAATTCATCCCTGGTTTGGCACCTATGTCTCTAATGGATACAGGCAGCTTTTAAGTGGTTCATCTCCCAGGACCCTTATAAAGGGTACCAGAACTTGTCAGATTTGGAATGCCTGGCTACTGGTTGTTAGCCTAGTAAACACCTATGAACCTATAAAGACATGTTTTCTTTTCTCACCAACTCTTTTCTTAGAAAATTAGCTTCTGAATTGTTCATTAATCCGTGCATAAACTTGCCAGTACTCTTCCCAAAGGGGAATGTTTCATTTGTATGTATACAGACCACTGAAAATTTATCACCATAGAACAAAAGCTTTCAGGAAATAGGATCAATTGTTTATTTCCTTTTCAAGAGCTAAACTGGGCTAATCTGTGCTAAGGTCACATTAGCACAGTGGCTAACTGATGGTAGGTTTTTGTTTTATAAGCATAAGAAATACAAAGGCCACCTCAAGCTTCTTCACAAGGTCAGTATCTACTTCCTCTGCCTTTCTGTCCAGAACTTCTATGCTGCTAATACTTGGTCCAGTTCTTGTATGTTCATAAGCCCCAGATTACATCGAATCTAGTTTGCTGCTTTTGCAAACAGACGTCGTTTCTCGTAGCTTAGTTGTGTTTGCTGAGATATGACTTTGTTACACTTCTAATCAGGGTTATTTCACTTTACTCATTTTTTTCTCTCTTGCCTCGTATACATATATATATATATATATATATATATATATATATATATAT
>NC_056744.1:630869119-630884523 GCF_019279795.1 Protopterus annectens
TATATATATATATATATATATATATATATATATATGTGTGTGTGTGTAATGTATAATAAAATCTCCATACATACATTTAATATCTGCCCACTCGGTGTGTGTAGTTTGCCTTGGGGTCGCCAATCTTGAGGTGGAATGTGACATTTGCTTAGGTTTCAGCCATAGTGCTCTGTCTAAACACTGAAATTTACTGCTTCTACGGTATCTAGAGCCTCCCTTTCCTCTGCTAAACCTGTGGAAAAGCCTCTAAGGGAGAAAGGTGATAAGCCCATGGGCAAGTTGAAGGAAATGTCTAAAGACTTGGGGAAAGCACTCTTTCCTTGTTCAATGCCAACTTCAGCTCTGCAACCAAAAATTTCAAGAGTTTTGAAGCTGTCCCCCTCTTCGGATCTGATACTGGCTCTGCAAGTCCCCTGTCCATAAACTGTTCTGATCTCTCTAAGACTCCTTTTCTGCAAGAAACAGTGTGTTTACAGGCCTCCATCCTCCTCCTCCAAAGTCTGGACTCTCACTGTGTAGGAAAAGTCTGGAATACGATCCCTGTGCCAATCAGGGCAATAAAGCTGCAACTCCAAATTTCATACTCTACTTTGCACATGCTGTTGCCTTGGCTAATAATTTCAGTTCCTACTCCAATATCTAGAACACACAACACCGTGCATCTCCTCTTGTTTTTCCCTTACTCTTTTATTCTTCTCCTGTCTAATATCTAATCCAGTTATTAACCCTGACAAATACTTATTTCTTTCTCCCCTCTCCTTCTTATTCACTATTTGTTCCATTCCGACATTTGCTGCGAGTAATTGTCAACATGCTTCAATGCTCCTAGATGTTTTACTGATGGCATGTGTGCATGAATCTACATATGTATGCATTTATTTTCTATGTATTTACAGTACATTGTAATATGATGTCCGTTTTAACCTGTGTTTATATATCTTATATTTTTGGAGCTTTTCTTACCAGGCCTCCACTGAAAACTGATAAAATTAGTCAGCCGGACTTTCCTGGTAAGTAAATGTCAAGAAATCTTAAGTCGTGAATGAATCCATCTTCCCAGTGAATCTAATAAAATACAAGTGAAATTTACTGGCATAAATAGTTGCTTCTAGGAAGTACAGATTTAAAAGTATTTCTATGGATAACCTCATAAAAACTATGTTCACAAGTGTGATAGTCCTGCGAAACTTTAAATAAAATGAGGTTAAACATTTGGGCACATTTGTTCAATAAGAATGTATGAACTTCATCCGACTGAAGTTTAAACCTAACATGTTACTTAAATTCTTTAAAATCATGTGATCTGATACTAGATATAAAGTACTGAAACTGGACTATTCTTTTGACATACATTGTAACGGTCTGTGATTGTTATGGTTCCAACTTCAGAATTTTTAAACAGGCATTGGTCTGATTATAATTAAAGATTCATACATGGGGATAACAAATGTACAGTGTACTCAGAAAAAAAAGCAAATTGAAAGTGTATACAGAGACCAAAGGAAATGTGATTTGCTGTTAGAGGTAAGACATGGAATGGCAGATAGTTATGATCAAACTTTGGATTAATGATGCCATGTGAGTAAACTTGAAATAGGGAGATTCTGAAATGATATTTTCAGGGTTAGGAGGTTGGCTTTATGGTTAAGGTGTTTGCCTTGCAAGCAGAAGGTGCAGGGTTTGAGTCTCGCAAGGGACAATTGGCTAGGCTTTAAATGGCTCGCAAGGGCAGTTAGCTTATTACTAACCTATGAACCTATGTTACTTTTATGATTCTTTTCCTTTTCTTTCTTTATTTGCAGTGGTGAGTAGTCCATGTGAATGATGTCTTTGGTTATTGAGTAACTGTGCCTGCTTTTCTATTCTGAAGAAGTCTAAAGTGGTAAATTAATCTGAAATGTGGTTAATTTAATGTATTGCAGCACGGAAATGGAAAAAAAAAAAAAATGTGGTCACTATGGATAAACTTCACCCTCTCCAATGCAATACGTACCAACAATTTATTTCCAAACTGGAGAAGTGACGATCATGACACACATATCCAAAAGTTTACTGTGCAATTGATACCAAAGCTATGATGGAACAAACAAAATCAGTGAGCGCTTTCACATCGACCAGATGCTTCATCAAACTTCATTTTCATTGCACATGACTTCCTACTTAAATACAATCTCTAAACAAATGTTAATGAAATAATTAAATAACATCTATAAATAATGCCTAAAAACATTAACACTCATTTGCATAAAAGGTAATTCAAATCAGAAATGACTTGACCCTCTTAGCAACTAACAATGGTTTTATTGAGGCCCTTTCATTAAGCCCAGGCAATTTATCAGCATGTAGCTCAATGATCCAATACAATTCATTCTGTTCAGTGATATTTTTCTTATCTAACCTTAAAGTGGGACTTGTGCATCGTATAACCATAAATTGAAATGTGTGGGTGTTTAACATTGTGTGTTTAGCTAGTGCGCTTCTTTCAATATCTCCATTTCGAATAGCTGAAAGATGCTCTCTTACTCTATCCCACATAATGAGTGACAATCATTACATACTGCTAAATAGATCAAATAATTTGTAGCACACGTAGCATTTACTCTGAATTCATATCCAACATTGGTTATGGGATGTATAAAAACATTGTCTAAACTTAATACCTTACATACATTGCATTTCCAACATGGTTTCAAATAGGGTTTTGATATGTCATTCATCCCATGTGACTGTTTTTCAATTGCATAACAGTCTCTTTAAGTTCTTTTTATTCTTGTACCTAAAACAAGGTACATTATTTGTGCATCAGATTGCAAATTAAACCAGCCCCGTTTCACAATATCTCTAATTTTATTAATATTACTAGAGTATTGCAAACTAAGTGAAGCTCTGTTTATATCATAAATCTGCTTTTTGATGTTTTCTATAACATTGGTTTCAGACATTTTCTACTTGCTTAAGATTTGAATCTGTTTCTTTAAATGTATGTATATAATGTATGTCCAAATTCATATGGAACGTCCCCTCATCAGTATGCATTCCTTGTCCCTTAGTTATATTTTTGTAAATATAAGATGGATGCATGCTATCATGTGATAATGCATAGTGGTAGAGCGAACACCATCATGATCTTTTTGGATATATGTGCCGTGGTCTTCACTTCTCCAGTTTGGAAATAATTTAATGTATTACAAGAGATTATTTTGAATTTTCAGCTTTTTGCCCCTGGTCCTGAGGTCTCACATTTTTTCTGCATCCCAGTGTGCACTAGAGTAGGATGCATAAACACTTGTCCTGAGCAAGGAAGTGACAGAGAAAATAGTGAATCACAGTGGAACAGGTGATGAACCTAATGCATATATACATAGAAAATTTGATACTGTAAGAAATTTGCTACTTTGATTTGTCTGGCTGTAAAAGATTCTGCTCCTCCTAACCAGAATGGTTATGCATTGTTTCTGTTATTGCTTTGTCACTAAAATCGTGTTGCTATTTAAATACAATGGCCATGAGGCGATTCCTAGCCACTCTAAAGTGAGACAAGCAGCCATGTTTTTAGTACTAATGCTACAGTTGCCTCTGTGGGCCATTTTTACCTTAATATTTGCCATTTATACCTTATCTAGTGTAATGCAAGTAATGACCTAGGTGTGACTTGGTGTGGCCCTAGAGTCCAAGTTGCTGATGGCCACCAAAAAATAAAACAAAAAAGATGGAGCTTAAATCTTCACATGAATTTTAAGTGAAGGGTAAGTAAAGCAGCCAAGACTAGACCAAGTACGAGTGAGTGCATCAGTACCCATTCTGTTTGATTTATGGAATATATTGTTGTGCTTTCTGGAACCTACCTTGATGCCCATGAAGCAAATGAGGGCAGTTGATCAATGAGGGTGCCCACTATAATAAACTACTACATTATTCTGTATTGTCAGCTGCATATACAAAAACCAAGTTAAGCACAATTCCTTTGCCTGAGGTTTTAGCCTGTTCTAGTAGGTAGCTTTAATTAGCAGTGCTAGTCTAAACAGCAGGGTGAGTGATGTGAAAATGGATCTGATAAAACACTGAGGTGAATTATGTTTTAATGTGTAGACACATTTTTTATAGTCGGGCTCATTTAATTCCAGGAATTCTGCACACATTAGACAGTTGGACTTAAGTGAGATTTACAAGGTCAAACTCCCAGACGTAAGAGCCCCCATATGACATGTTAGCCTTTGCTCCTGGATTCAAAGCAGTAGGGAGTTTTTGGATTCAGTATTTAGGCATCTGGTGTTGATATTTTTAAAGTAACGTGTTTGGGGTTCCAGAAAGATGCGTGTTTGTAGTAGTCTGTCTAAATAGTAATCCTTATGGGAAGATAACAGACTTGAATATAACACATTAGAGCTAAATAAATATGAAAAGACAGTAATGGAGCCTTTGTCAATATTGATTTTTTTCCCCTCATTTTTTTGTTTAGGGAATGTCTCTGGATTGTGTTGAAATCTCTCTAGCTCGTGTATTTGAAAGTGGCCAAGCTTATGTCGCTCTTTCTAGAGCACGAAGCCTAGAAGGGTTGAGAGTACTTGATTTTAATCCTGGGGTGGTCCGAGCTAATCCAGATGTTCTTCAGTTTTACAACAAACTCCGAAGGGAGCGTCTACTCATGCAGGTAGAGTTGAAGTTTAAAGTACCTGCTTTGCTTTAGTTACTGTTTGCAATGTAGTAAGTCTTTTTATTCTTAGCATTAACTGTACTGCAAAGAGCTTGTCCTTAAAGCCTTCAGAATTTGTAAAGCATGTAGCTTGTTCAGATAATGTTGCAAGAACTATAAGGTATCTGCATTTAACACATTTGGGTTGAAAGGACCTGTCATCTCAGATGCTGCTGAAGAGGGTGCATGAATTAAGGAAGAATTAACATCTGTTCATCTCCTTTGCTCCTGGGAAGAAAAGACTGGTAGTTGCTTAGCAATCCCTCTAGTGTACTGCATAATTTGTTCTCAAGCAGCAAAATGCCCACTAAAAATGCTACTGTCACTGGCCTCTTCACTAGAGTGCGGCAGCTTCCGGTGCCTGCTTCTGAAGTGCGGCAGCTTCCGGTGCCTGCTTCTGAAGTGCGGCAGCTTCCGGTGCCTGCTTCTGAAGTGCGGCAGCTTCCGGTGCCTGCTTCTGAAGTGCGGCAGCTTCCGTGCCTGCTTCTGAAGTGCGCGGCAGCTTCCGGTGCCTGCTTCTGAAGTGCAGCTTCCCGTGCCTGCTTCTGAAGTGCGGCAGCTTCGTGCCTGCTTCCCCGTCACGGCGCCCGGTGCCTGCTTCTGAAGTGCGGCAGCTTCCGGTGCCTGCTTCTGAAGTGCGGCAGCTTCCGGTGCCCGCTTCTGAAGTGCGGCAGCTTCCGGTGCCCGCTTCTGAAGTGCGGCAGCTTCCGGTGCCCGCTTCTGAAGTGCGGCAGCTTCCGGTGCCCGCTTCTGAAGTGCGGCAGCTTCCGGTGCCCGCTTCTGAAGTGCGGCAGCTTCCGGTGCCTGCTTCTGAAGTGCGGCAGCCTCCGGTGCCCGCTTTTGAAGTGCGGCAGCTTCCGGTGCCCGCTTTTGGAGTGCGGCAGCTTCCGGGGCCCGCTTCTGAAGTGCGGTAGCCCGTGCCCGCTTCTGAAGTGCGGCAGCTTCCGGTGCCCGCTTCTGAAGTGCGGCAGCTTCCGGTGCCCGCTTCTGGAATGTCTCCTGAGATTTTTACCATGGCTAGTTGGTGTGTGTATTCACCAGGTTTTTTGACTGAGTTTAGTCCTCTTAAATTGCTACATAAAGACTTCTGAGTTGTCTTAGCTGTTTTCTATCATCTACTCTGCTGTTACTGCTTAGGAGTTAAACCACATCAGTCCTAGCACTATGGATCGCATATGACTGATGGAACAGAGATGTTACAATGTCATTTGATTTATGAGGGGGGACTCTTTTTGTTTTTCTCATACCTTCCTACCAGTCCTGTATGTCTGGACAGCCCTTTATCCAACATCTGCTTCTGGGTTTCCCTGTGCATTGGATACATGTATTAGTAATGTCTGCATCAAATATTTAAATTTTCTTGGTTTGCAAGAAATGTACTTGCTCTCTAGCTGGTGCATACCAGCAGGCTAAGGCTCAAACATAGTGTGGTATGTTAAGTCACACTGTGCACTGACATAAGCCTTGATTTGCAGCAGCTTCAGAGCAAGGAATGTCTAATTGGAGCAGGAAATGAACCTTTTAGTGTGACTTTGTGACAGGTACAGTTATCGGATGTGTTCTCTAAATATGAAACCTCTTCAGGTAAATGCTGAGTCAGGACTGGTAGGGAGAATGAAACTAATCATAGGTCCATTGAAGAAGGATCCCTTCAAAGAGCATCTGTATCTTTTCTTATGCTTGAAGTCTAGATACTCTTCCTTCATGGCTGGTATGAGGCCTCTTTGCAGGTCCCAGGGGTTTCTTCTTGGACATTGCCTTCCTGAGACAGCTGCATGTTTTCTGGTTAAAAAAGCCAATGAGGGTTCATGCTGATCCTATCTTAACCTGTCATGTAGTCATTAAAAACAAAAGTTCTCTGCTTGGAGAACACCAACTTGAGTCTTTGCGTGGAAATAATTTTAAAGCTGGAATCTAGCACCTGTGATAAATGATTACAAATGCTGGAATTCAGCAACATCTAGTGACGAGGAGCATTTGTTCGAGGTATTCCAACTTTTTTTTTCTCTTTCAGTAATGCACCATTCCATTTATATCTAGACTAAGATAAGAATTTACTTTTACGGATTGGCCTGTGTAAATTCCAACTTACCTTTTCCAGACAACCTCCTCTTTTGAGTAAGCTTTCAGGAAGAGGAATGACACTTTGATTAGCCCCAGCATCCTTGCCCTTCTCCCTAATAACAGGCTAAAATACCTGCTTGGCTCACTGGAATGTAGAGGCTCACTACACTGCTTTTTCAACTCTTGAGCATATGTTTTTTGCTGCAGTCCAGATAACCCTTGTTTTTATACTACAATGTAAGCAAAACTGGTGAGGGATTCATGAACTTCGTACTTTCAAGAAATGTTAGGGAACCCTCTTAGGTAATCTAAGAGATGAGATTGTCCCCTTCCCCCACATAGACACAATTGCACACCCACACACAACAGGCATGTGCTTGTCTACACACACACACACGCTCTCACATTGCTGATGCAAGCCCATATACAAAGGAAGTCACCAAAATAGCTCTAGGAGCTGAAGTGAATTTTGTAGTTCTGAAGCTGATTGCTGCAGTATCTCTAAGCTTACCAGCTTCTATCCTCAAACTGCTGCATTTTCTTTGCTTTGTAGTTTAAGTACAGTTTAATGTTTAAAACTAAACACGTGCAATAAAATGCAGTCATAAATATGTAAACATCAACTAAAATTGTAAAATGCACAAATTGTTTTGAGTTTCAATGCATTTTCTCTATTTCTACATATGAAAATCTTTCAGCAGACTTTATGCTGCCTATTTTTGCAGTGTTACAGACTTTATCAAAAGCTATTGGATATCCTTTTCTTGGCCTTTTAACTGCATGTGTTTAGTTGGCCTTTTATGTAAACGTTGCCATGGATGATTTTATTCCCTTTCCCAACATCCCCCATCTATAATCAAAATATAGCCAATACAAAGGCAGCTCATTGCTGGGATATCCTTCTGAAATAGAGCAGAGATTCTTGGAGAGAACTTCATATTAGTGCTGTGGAGCTGATACAGTAAACAAATGGATTTTTTAAGCCCCTGGAAATTTATTACAGTAGCTTCTGGTTAGATTATGTAATTCTAAAAGTCTGAGCCCTGAAAATTTGGTGTGAAGCAGGCCATTTTGAATTGGGAGAAGGGGGGTGGAAAGCTTCCCAGTAGTGGTCTACATTCACATCAGTCAGGGCAGCGTTCTAGACATCTTATGACATTTATTCTGTCTTCTCTGATGTCACAGTCGATGCAAAAACTGACAGTTTTCTCCACCTGGATCACTCTGAAGAACGAAGATTCAGCCTGGCCTAGTGATCTGTTCTGTTTGGCATTCAGGTCACTCACCTCTTCAGTTAATTTTTGTCTGGCTCCTTGTGAATGACTGGCTAAGTTATCACATTTTATGTTCTGATATAACTTGGTTTGCATTAGTGAAGGCTTTTTCAGTGGAATGATCCTCTAGTCCTGGATGGTAGAAGTGATTTTGCACCTCTAAGCTTTGGGTCTTTGAAGAACACCTCTACTCCCACTGATCCTGTCTGAAGTGAGAGCTAGATGGTGTCTTGAAATACCTTCCTTCAGCTGAATTATAATGCAAAAATGAAGTGCTGCTCTTCTATGATGAAGGATTGTAACTTATTATCCACTACAGTATAGAATGCTGCGAACTCAGACATCTTGAGTTTGGGTCTGAGATGGTCTACTATTTAGATTCATTTTTTACCTATGCCCCCCCCCCCCAGGACATAGGGGTAGGAGATAGTAGACATTCAGTCATCACATAGACTGACTAAAGTTTCTTGACGTGTGAGGTCATCTATCTGAGACCTTATTTTAAAACTTCATTGTGATATTTTTTCTCCTTTTGAATGCATTAATAGGAAAATCCTTCTGACAGTAATCTGGTTCACTACATACTTGACAATACCCATCTCACTGAAACAGTTCACCAGATTTGTTTCTTACCCACAAACTAAATTAAGCTGGATGGAATCTTCTCATTGCTAAGCATATGGAGGTGTATCCTGCAAAAATTTACTTCAAGGCTGTAACACCATGGAGGGTGTGTGTGTCTGTTGGATAATGAACTATTTGGCAAAATTTAATGAATTCCTTTTCAGTGATAGATGTAGTGCCTCTGAAGACAATTGGGTTGTTCTAAAGAGTTTGATATTCAAGATTTGGTGTACAAAGAAGTCTACTACTTGGTGTTTCATAGGGACAGGGTCACACTGGATAAATCCTTGTCCCCGAGGAGGAATCCTTATTTCTCTATGAATAGTTTGAGGTTTATCTAAGTATGTCTACCTGCCATACTTTTGGAGGCTCAAAATAGAGGTGAGTGGTTGCTGCATACCCTGAGTATAAGATTACAAAATGAAGCAGATGCTTGTCTGTCCTACTAAAACTTAAGAAGGAATGCTACTAGCCAAACCAACACTAGCCAAATAGTTGATTTAATGGTTGCCCTGCCCATATTACTGTTGCAGTATTCAGCACCTCTGGGATTTCCTGCAAAGGAAAGCCTAATGTCTGTCCAGTATACCAAAGCCTTCATTACCTAGGAGTGTTGTACATCAGATATATGCTGCCTGTGCAGTTGTAGGGCATAAGTGATGTAGGAATGCTCCCAACTCAGAACATTGTTGCTGTCTGAGCACCATTATCATGCATCTGTCTGAATGCCCTTTACTTTGCTGGTTGTACCAAGCTTACACCTACAAGGCAAGTACCCCGTTGGGGTTCCTTTTTCTATTTTTCAGCGGGTTGCACATCATCCAAGAAAGGGAAATGTCATTGTGGGAAGCAGTCCCCATAAGGACCACCATGATAGGTGACTGTTTCCCTTTGGTGCATTTTATGACCACACTGTTCTATCTGTCAGGCTTTTGTACCAAAGACTTTACATAGCAGTCTTTCTTCCATTTACATTTATCTGTTTATATCAATGTCTCAGACTGTTGGCCCAAGGTACAGTGGCATAATGCGCTCTCCCTGAGGTGCACCTACTGCTCATGAATACCAGGAAATCTAGGCCTGAATCTGCTGCTGTACAGCCTCCACCAGACATCTCGAGGTGAATGAGAACCGACAGATCAGTATGCTATTGACATCTGTGTCTTCTACTGCTTCTTGCACATTCTTGAGGGCCTTGCAAACGTCCGCCATGGATGTTGGTGGAGTGACTGCTGATTTGTCTTTGGGGGGCCTAAAGGGATTCCTCGGATCCTTGTTGAGGTGCCAGGTACCTTGACCGAATCCAGGCAGTGGTCTGAACCATCCGGTTTTGTCTGTGCAGACTTCTGCATAAAGAAAAGACAAGTCTAAACATGTGATGTCCGCTACCAGAGATGCATAGAGAATGGCAGGAATTCACTCAAGGCTTGTTCAATGATTTGGCTTTGAAGCCTCCTCAGGGGGGGGGGGTTGGTACCTCCTTGGTCCTCTACCTCCAAAAGACAAGGGGCCCTGAATACTTGGATGAGGATTCTGACACTGATGCTGACTCTGTAGCCTACTCCTCTGTTGCCTTCTTTAGACTCTGGGTCAAAAGAGAAGAAATCAGTCAGTCCAGGTTCTGTTTTGGGGGCACTTTACTTTGGAGACATGGTCATGTGTATGATGGAGCCTTTCAAGTAGGATTGCTCCTGGGGTATCAGACGTCCAGAAAAGGTATTGAGTCGTTACAGATGGACTCTCCCAAACCACCTGCTGTCCCTCCTGTATAGGCCGCTCTATTGGATACCTCCTCTCCTGCTTCCCTGGCACCGGATTCCCAACCTCAAGCTCCCAAGAAGCCTGACAGCGTCTTTAAGGTGCTGGATGTCTGCAAGTTCTTATACAAGTGCCCTTCATCTGATCAAACTGTGACTTGTGTCTACTGATAAGCCACCTAGGCTGTTGCTCTTTTCTAAGCTACTTCCCTCTGATAAGGACAATAAAGCTGTGGAGAGGACTGGAGAGGAAGTATACACTTCTACTTTAGCTTTTAGGGATATCCATTACAAGACCCACGTGACAAGGTACATTTTTGTCTCTTCATTCCCAGATTGGTAAGACTGTTTCTGTTGTGCCTGACTTGAGGATAAGGCCTCTGCTCTCTCCTCACTAGTTTCCATTTCTCAAGTTGCCCATCACCCTGTAAAATGCAGCAGCTGCTGCTTCAGCTCAGAGGTGCTATTCCTGGCTTTGCCTTCTAGCCTTGCCAGATGATATGAACTTCTGGATTCTCCTCTGGATAACCAAAATTTGTTTGGCACTGTTGTGGCAGAGCTTTTTAAGACCTTGCAGGATCAGGATAAGGTCATGAAAGATTTAAAGGCCATCTTTGTTTCACCCATTCCTGACTTAAAAGGAACTGTCCTAGTAAAACCATACTTTTGCATAGACTGCCTAGACCAGTGATGGCGAACCTTTGGGCTCAGTTTGTCAAATTCGGAAAATGCCTATCATGACTTTGCTGGAATGTCACCCCCCCCCCCCAAACAAAAGATAAATCTTTATATATTAATTTATTTAAAAAAATACAGTCCAATTGTGTGCTGATATGCATTAAAGTGGCTTACAAAAGGAAAAATATGAAAACTGGTCTTAAAATAGTGCAGCAAAAAAATTACCCTACTTTTAATAATTTTGAATTGAACTGAAACAAATATGGAACACATTGCATTTGATATGAATCATCAATTAATGACTTTTTGCGGAGTTTTAATAGACAAGTACAGGGTTACATATTTCTTGTATTTTTGTTCATTCAGTTTCTTTGGTTATTTGTGTTGTGAACACTGGTGTCACCTTTGACACGCATGTAATAGGTTTGCCATCACTGGCCTAGACAATCTTTCAAGGGTAAGAAGGCTCCTAGGCATGCTTTTCTGATAAACCTATTCAAACAAATGCTTAGACCCCCAAAACAGTCTCTTCCTGACAAGTCTGCAGTCATCTGACTTTCTGCCCTTCCTTATTGTCAGCCAGGTTCCCTGTCTGTCCCAGCTTGGCAAAAGATCACCACAGACAATTGGGTGCTATCCATTTTCTGGTTGGGTTACTTTATGGCCTGGAAATCCCTTCCCTCCTCTGTTATCCCTCAAACAACTACAGAACAGCTTCCTCATTTTCCAGGATAATTGCAGGGTCTGTTAGACCAAGGTACCATTCAGTTGCTTCTAAAGGCCAGGAGGAGTTTTAGGATTTTATTCCACAAAGTCTCTGGTCCCCATGAAGGAGGGGTCTTGGGGACTTGTCCAGGACTTTTCCTTTCTGAACACTTTGAGAAAAGTGCCATCCTTCCAAATGCTTTCTCTTCAGACTGTTTCCTTTGTTGCCTCCCCAGGCCTTTCTAGTTTCCCTGGACCTAAAGACACGTACCTTCATATTCCTATTCACCCTCTATTCAGGAAATGTTTGCATTTCTGTTTCTTCCTGTCATTGGATGGTGCAGTGGTAACATCGTCACCTCAGAGCAAGAGGTTTTCTGCTTCAATTCTCTGCTAGAGTGTCTTCTGTGCAGAATCTGCATGTCCTCCCTGCATTTGTGTGGGTTTCTTCCAGGTGCTCTGGTTTCCTCACACATTCAAAGACATTCATCTGAAGCATTTCTCCCCAGGCCTGTGCTGAAAATTGGCTTTGTTCCAAGTTGGACTTTCCCAGATAAATGTTAAACATGAATAAATCTTCATTTCTCTTCTTTGCCCTTTGAGCTTTACAGAGCTCCAAGGATATTCACCAAATGCCTAGCTCCAGTAGTCACCTTTTGCAGGTTTCAGAGCATTCCGATATTTCCCTATCTGGATGACCACTTTCTTCAGGCCCCATTCCAAACCAAGCTAGTATGGGATTTTCATTTTACCCAGCTTCTGTTGTACAGCCTGGAGTTCACTTTCAACCTTCAGAAGTCGATGTTGACTCCATCTCAAGATCACATTTTTCTAGACTGCAGGATTCATATTGTTCCAATGTTAGCCTCTCTTCCTGCCAAGGTTTTCTCTCGCTCAAATTTTTTTTCCCTGCTTACCCTCTCTCTTTCTGCCAGGAAGTTTCCTCAGGACCCTGGGGTTCATGGCTTCTGTCATCCCCATACTTCCCTGGGATAGGCTTCATATGAGGAAGTTTCAGTGGTACCCAAGATCAGTATGGCTTCAACACTGCCACCCCTCTAAACTATCTTGTTCCTCTGCTTCCTTGTCTAAACTGGAATTTCACTGGTGGGTTCAACAGATCTGTCAATCCAGGTGCTCTTTCCAGCCTCCATCCCAAGAACTCATCATGGATGCATCAGAGCTGGGGTGGAGAGCAGCTTCAGGTACCCTGAAGGTGCAGGGACTTTGGTCCCTTCAGCAGAGGGTGGATCACATCAACATCAAGGATATGAGAGCTATCATTCTAGCCCTTTAAGCCTTCCACTTGCTCTGGGTGCCAGGTCCCTTGAAAGTTTATACAGACAACACCACAATCATATGCACACCAACATCAAGGGGGCACAAGGTCATCTTATCTTTGCAAATTAGCCCTTCAAGCATGGGAAATGGCCATCAATCTGCAGGTGATCCTACAGTCAGTCTATATTCCTTCAAAATGCAGTCTTGTGGCATATTTTCTCAAGTGCAGGACACAGCCTTCCGAATGGATGCTTCACATAGATGTTTATGGATCTGTTTGCATCCCCTCTGAACAGGCAAATTCTAAATTCTGTTAGAGTCCCAAGTCCTTTGGCTTGTAATGTGTTGCCATGTCTTTCTCTTGGAAGGGAATCCTTTATGCCTTCCCTTCCCTTTCTTCTTAAGGTCCTTCACAAGATCAAGGACTCTCCAAAAATATTACTGGCGAGTCTCCTGAGCAATAACGCAATAACAAAAGCAAACTACTAAACACAAAAAATTGTACTCAAGCAGCCACCTCGGATACGCAAGTTTCCAATGGAATAATATGCCCACGTAGTGAAATAAAACAGCTAGTACTTTATTACTATACAAAAATAAAAGCAGATCAAGTGCTTTTCATCCACAGATTAAGAACATCACACTCTCTCTTGGGCAAGACAACACTAGATGTTCATGTTACACTGCTGCAGTCATCACACTTGGGTTATCCTGCCATCAGGCGGTCCCGCAGTCGGCCAGAGTTCCAAAGTCTTGGTCCGGCGTCCGTTGCTGTCGCTTCTTTCCTGACATCAGTGTGCCAGGGGTATATAATATGCATCCAACGCCATTTTCTTCAGTCCTGCCACGCGGTGCCCGAAGCAGAAGCAGTTGCAAGTGCCGGTCAGCTGACTCCTGAGATTGTCGAAGTCGAATTTCAGATCCGAAGTCTTCAATAAAGCTAAGTACCCCGTTAGGGAAACTCTTTTTCTTGCCTCAGACCGATGGCAGGAAAAGTTAATTGTATTTCTTTTGGGAAGCAAATACCTCATAAGGACTTCCACTCTTACTGTATTCCATGCCTAGGCCCTGATCACAATGTCACTAGTTGTCGGTTTTGTGCTAGATTTAACAAACGCACTATAAAAAGACGTTTTGATTTTGCTTTGCACTACTTTGGCCGAAGGTTCAATTATACTATGCCGTTGGATCAACCGACTACCGCAATTCTGAAAAAAATGCAAAGACAAGGATAAAGACAGGCATCCGAGGTCCAAAACAGACGACGAAACCTCTTCTAGGCCAGTCGCCGGTTCTCAGTGAGGTGCTTTCGCAGCCCCTGACACCCGCTACCTCAGAGCCACAGGCTGCCAATGACTTCCACATGGAGGCAACTAGGCCTCTGGAAACTCAAGGTATTGGGCCTATGGAAACTAATCCCTCAGATGGGTCTGGAGCCGCTGAGCAGGCACCGACTTCTGAAGGTGTTTTCAGACCTTCACAACTTAGCATTAAATCAACAGCCAAGACAAAGGTACCATTAAAGACAAAGAAACAAGTACAGCATTCTCCTGGACAGTCCTCCATGCCTAAGAAACAGATGCTTAAAATGGCCGAAGACCTCATTACTCTAATCAGGGGTTCGCATTCCCCTCCTGAGAAAAGGCCTAGGCAGGATACAGACTGACTCCTCTGATCAGGTTTCCATTTCCTCTGATTCCTCTTCAGACCAGGGATACTCTTTACCCCCCTATGAGGACTCTGATGCTGAGGAATCTATCCCTTCAGCCTCTCCTCCTGAGGATTACTCATTTGGGGAAACTTTACATACCATGAGGGAACATTCCATTGAGAAAGTCAGGAATACTCAGAATCCAAGAAAAGGCTCAGGGATTTCCTCTTACTGCCTCAGCACAGGCCCCTGGCTATTCCGCTTGTACTAGACATTGTGAATGATGTGATGTCCTTCAAGAATGCAACTGCAGTCCTGACATATGGGTTGTCCTGCCTCAGGCAGCTCTTCGGTCGGCCGGATTCCAAAGTCTGGGTCCGGCGTCGGCTGATGTCGCCTCCTCCCCGACGTCAGTGCGGCTGGGGTATAAAGGCATCCGCCGACGCCATCTTCAGTCTTTCTTGCCACGCGGTGCCCGAAGCAGAAGCAGTTCGCAAGTGCCGGTCGGTCAGCTCCTGTGTTTTCAGTTACCAAAGTCATCTAAAAGCTAAGTACCCCGTTGGGGAACATTTTTCTTGCCTCAGCTGATGTCAGAAAAATTTGAAAGTTAATTGTTTGTCTTGTGTAAACAAATACCTCATAAGGACTTCCATCTACCCCCCAATCCCGGACTGTCC
>NC_056744.1:630885023-630907842 GCF_019279795.1 Protopterus annectens
TGCCCAACCCTCCCAAAAACAGAACCAGTGGCAGTTGCTACTCCCTGGAGGAGGCCTGCACAGCATCAAAACCACATTGCAAGGAATGTTTACCCACCTGTTCTCAGAGCACATACAGAACTAAATCCTGCAACTCTTTACAGTGCAATACCTTCCGCCAGAGCATCCACCTTAGATTTCAACTGTGAAAGAAGGTAATTTGATATTTTAACATGTGAAACTGACAATTCAAGCGCCCTCATGGCTAAAGTGGAAGAAGTGCATACACTTTTCTTTCCCCATCTATCCAAAGCCCTTGCCTCTATCAGGGAGGAACAGGATTTTAACTGAGGCCTTGTACACCTTTAGGCCCCTGAGAGACAGTTCGGGTCTGTCTTAGGACTCTTAAAAGATACTTACTTGAGCTTCAGGCAAATCCTATAATACCTATCCTCGTTTAACTGGGGCAGGAGGCAAAGAATCAGGATTCAAGGAAGCCTCTGCAAAACATCTTCCACCACATTCAAAACAGGAGGTATAGCTAAAGGCCTATGCTGCAGAGGTAAAATAAGAACTCCTAAGCCTTTTCCTGAATCAGAGAAATCTTGGCCTTCCCATTTAAAATGCTCCCTCATGGAATGCAAAAGTCTCTGAAAATGAAAAATCCTCAGGAGGAGAAGCTGGAGTAGGAATCATCCACATCAGAATCAGAATAAGTAGGGAACTCCTGGTAAGTCTTCAGCCGAAGACCTCAGAAGCCTCCGAGCATTGCTCAAAACTCTCAAACTCAAGTTCCACCCTAGGCCTCTTATCAGGAGGGCATAGAACCCTTATCATAGTAATCAAATCTTCTGCCATTTTAAGCATATGTTTCTTAGGCAAAGACCCTGAAGCACTAGGAGAAACCCCACTGAAGCAAAACTTGGCCTGCCCTTAGAAGCCTTGGGAACAGAAGGGAGGCCCTAACCACCTTAGGAAGTGAGGGAAGAACAGCCACCTGAGAAGCCCCTCAGCCTGGCCTACTTCCTGAGAGGAAACATCCTGTAACAGTAAAGTCTCTCCTGAGACTCAAAGAAACACCTGGCAAAACCTCCGGCTCCACTGAGCCCTCTAAGGAACCGGCGCCAGGGACCGTCGGTTCTTCCCCTAGGCTTTGCTGTTTTTGTCGCGCTTTTTAGCGAAGCGGCGCCGGGCATCCGACGGCATTTTATAATTACAACGCTTCCCAAACACTAACCTGGCACAGTCTAACCTTCTCTTAATAGTCGTTTGTTAAATCTAGCACAAGAGCGGCATCCAACAACGTCGTGCTCAGGCCCTAAACAAGGTATACACAAAGTATGGTAATCCCTATGAGGTATCTGTTTCCCACAAGAAATACAGTTATTACTTTTCTGACATCCGGTTAAATACTGAGGCAAGAAAAACCAAAATAATCCCCAACGGGTACTTAGCCAACTTTGATTCGGTCTGAAACTCTGACTTCAGAAACTTTCAGAACGCCAACCTGCACTTAAAATTGCTTCTGCATCGGACCATGCGGCAAAAAGACTGAGGATATGGCGTGGGTCATGCGCGTAGTACCCTGACGTACTGGCGTCAGTCTAATCGCCCTGACCGACGGCGCCATATACTTTGGTATTCGGGCCGACTGGACAGCGGACTACCCCCAATAGTTAGGACTGCAGCAATGTGGAATGAAGAACATGGTTAAGTTCAGAGAGCTTAGTAATGAGTAGGCTATGTGAGATGATATCGAAGGCTTTGGAGAGGTCTAGTAGCAAATGTAGAAACAATTAAGCCAGAATCACGAGCTCTATTTACTGTTTCTAGGAAGGAAAGGAGGGCAGTCATTGTGCTGTGGTTAGGTCTGAAGCCATGTTGTGTGGGAGTTATAAGGTGATTGTCTAGGAGATGAGGAAGAAGCTGAAGTTGAACACATTTTTCTAGGATTTTCGAAATGGGTGACAGGATGGCTATGGGACGAAAGTTAATGACATTGTTGTTGTTGCCCCCTTTGTGGAGAGGAATAATATATGCCCGTTTCCAAATTTGGGGAACTGCGCATTCTTTTAGGGAACGGTTGATTAGGATGCTAATGGGATATGCAAGTGTTTCAGCAGCTATACTAAGAAAGTAGGAAGGTATGTTATCAGGGGCGTTGGTACCAGGTTTCAGTTTGAGAGGGAGTTTCTTTATAGTAGATGTTGGCATGGGAGAAAAAGAGGGGGGTGGAGTTGGGAGAGGGAGCGTTGGAGGGTGGAGGTGTTTGGGGTAAAGGTTGGGTAGCAGAAGAGGTGGTGGGGTTAGAGGAAGGGAAGCAGGGAGTGGAATTTTGGGAGGATAGAGTGTGAATGGGGGGAGTGGAATTTGGGAAGGATAATGTGAGTAGGGGGGAGTGAGGGGATGCTTGAGGGTATGGTGGAGTTGGAGAAAGAAGAGGTCAGTTTGGCAATGGAGTCAATAAAAAATGAGTTAAATTGGGTGGCCAGGTCTAGTTCAGAGGCTTTTGGGTCTGGGGTGGGAGTATCTGGAGTACTAGGGTGAAGGAGACTAGAGATCCCTTTCCAGAATTTTTGAGGGTTGTTTTTATTTTGGTTTTGGAGTGTAGAAAAATAGTTTTGTCTATCAGAAGTGATAAGTTTCTTATTTCAAAGCATTTTATATTCGTTAAGGAGCAGATTTGTCTTAATTTTTTGGTAGCGTGCCCAGACTTTATCTCTATGTCTCATAATGGCAAGAGTATGTTTGGATAGCCAGGGGGCTGACTTTGCTTTTATTCTCGTAGTCCTTGGGGGAGCTTGAGAGTAGAGTAATTTCAAGAATGTTGTATTAAAGTGTGACACTGCCATGTCTAGGGGTAATGTTTTTAGACAATTCCAATTAATTGCTTGTAAGGAATTTATGACGATAGTTTGGGTTGATTTTTTTGTGGTCTCGGATAGTTATATAGTTGTGGGTTTGTTGAAGGACAGTGGGTAGTCAGTTAGTGAAAATGGGTAGGTGATCACTAAGTCTGGAAGGGTGCCACTGTTGGAGAAATAATGAGGATGGGAGACAAGGATCCAATCCAGTATACTTCCACTGGAGAGGTTTTTTGCAGGGCGAGTTACTGAATTGATTAGTTGAGAGAAGTTGTATAGGTTAATATTTATGGAGTTTGTTGGAGATTGTATACAAGCCCAATTGATGTTTACATCTCCTAGGATTATGGTTTCATTACTAATGTTACTAGAGATCCAGGAGAGGATAAGTTCAAGAGTGGAGATATTATCCCCTGGGGGTATATAAAGGGATGCTAAACAAATGTGTTTGTGATCATTGATTTGTAGTAGAGTAAGGAGAAGTTCAGCATTGTTAAAGTGTGGAGTAGGTTTATTGTAGGGAGTGACTGCTAGGGAGGATGAATATATGAGGGCTACCCCACCTCCCTTTTTGAGAGGTCTGTCTTTCCTGATGATGGAGTAGTTTGGGGGAATAATCAGAGTCATTTATATGTGGTTTTAACCAGGTTTCAGAAATAGACAGGATATCAGGTGTATTGCGTATGAGCCATGCGTGGAGGTTTGGGACTTTTTACTATACTTTGAGAGTTTAAGGAAGTAAATAATAGGGATTTATTTGTGGCTGTTATAGGGGATGGGCCAGGGTTTGGGTGGATATCACCAGAAATGAGATTAATACACTGTTGTATGAAGCTGTTTGTATGAGAAGATAGTAAAGTAAAGAGTTTGTCTTCTGTTGTGTATTGGAGGGATTTGCAAGTAGTTATAGAGATGGGGAGTGTATTGTAGGAGAGAGGTTTGTATTGGAAAAGAAAGAGAATGTTAGAAGGGTACAGATAGGGGGAAATAACAGAGTATGATTGTGAGAGAGGTGTGTCCTGATAATTGGTTATATGAAAGTGTTGGGAATGTAGGAAGAAAGTGGGTTGGGAGAGGTGGTTGCAGTAGAATGAAGAGAAAAGGAAGAAGAGAGAAAGGGAGATGAGATAGTTTTGGAAACATGATAGGAAGGAGATAAGATAATAGGTGTGAGTAGAGTCAGTGGGTGTATAGAGGATACGTAAGTATTGAGGAGTAGGTAGATTCCCTATGTAGTAGGAAGTATGTGGAGGAGTATAGTCAGTATGGGGGGGGTGTGGTGTGGTTGTTGGAGAAAGGAGTGGTATGGTCAGGAAAGATTATGATTAGGGTTTGTATGAGGTCTATTCGAGGGCTGATTTTGGTGGGAAAAAAAGGAGGGTGTGTCTAGCTGTGTCCTAGTGATTGGAGTAGAGTAGCAGAGGGTGTGGTTTATGGAGGAATATAGGTAGAGGTGCTGGGGGCGGGTGAGATTTGGGGGCAGGGTAGGGGAGCGGAGTGAGCCCGAAGGGCGAATGGAGCGGGTTGAGCCCAGTAGAGCAGTAGAGGAGCAAAAAACTATCAGTAGAGCAGTGTTCAAGAAGGGTAAGTAATAGAAGGGAAGTGGAGAGGGCCTAGATGTGGTTGGGAAGTGGACTAAGAGTATCAGGGGAAAGAGTGAGGGACTAAGATGTGAGAAGTGAGAGTCAGAAAGAGAGAAAAGGTATCCAATAAAGCAGACCAAACAGGAGTGACAGCAGAAGATCTGGGAAACTATCTGCAGTACCTCATATCTTTTCATACCTCAGACTTTAGCACAATCCCATTTAAAGAACTCCATCATACTAGAGATGGTGCCCTTAAAAGAAATCTCTTCAAAAGGGAGTATCAAGGCTAGCAGATTCCTCATACTCTGATCCATAGTCCAAAGGAGAGGGCATCTGGGAGGAGTGCGCAAGGGATTCCTCATCTAATTCTGCCTCCTCATCAGAGGAATCCTATTCTCTAGGGCTCTTAAGGGGGGGTAGAGGACCAAGGGGGGCTGGAACAGAAATTCCCTGAGGAGGTTTTAAAGCCATCAAAGAACTAAACCTCTGAGTGAAGGACTACCATTCACTCTGGATTCTTAGGAGCGGAGGAAATGTTTAGTCTTCTGCTTTTTAAGGGGACATCCACCTTATCAAATCTGGCATGATCTGACCCTGGATGGCATTCAATAATTGTATAGTCGGGATGACTTCTGACTAAAATTTGGGGAACAACCCTAGGCTCCTTAGAAATAATCAGCCCAGGTTCCCCCTAAATGCCCGAAGAGGTCTGCAATGACTCCTTGGATGTGCCCAAGGTCAGATCCCCACTGGCCTCCAAACCAGTCATGGCAGAAGACTCCAACAATGACACCAGGTAAATCTGCAAGCTATCACTCTCCTCAGGAGGGATATCCAGTGAAGACTGAAGATTCCAGCCTAGGTTTCTTGGCCTTCTTCCCAGACAGTTGTCCCTCAGAGTAGGGAGGAAGTTCCCTCCATAGTGTCTTTAGCAAGAAGCTTAAGACATTGATTCTCAAGATAAAGCAACAAAGAAGAAAGCCTACTATGATGGATTTTAGGAACAGATGGAACAGGACATATGGTCATGTGAAGCACCAAGGCAAAAACAGACACTGACAGATTTTATGGAGAATTTGTTTCTCACACTGGCATTTACCCTTGGATGACATGACAACCCACATGCAACAATTTAGCACAAGATAAAGCAGGGCACGCATCTGTAATGACTTGTTGAACCAGCAACTGACCAGGCATTTAGACTGATGATGAAAAGATGACATACAGCAAAGTTCTGAGGTTGGTACATACGGACTCACCTTTATGCCCTACACTATGCGAGGAGCCTGTGTGAGATGTACAGCATACCTTAAAGCAACCTAAAGGCTTTGATACACTGGCCGGATGTCGAGCCACCTTTGACAAGGGATCCCTAATGTAATGAATACTGCAACAGTGAAATGGAAGGACATGTACAGTTCTAAACTACAGAATACATTTTTAAAATAGTGTATTAATCCATCTGAAATAAGTTATTGGTCTGAGAATGTGCATTGTCCTTTGTCTTTGAGGAAACTTGGGTCAAAAGAACTTAAGATTTTCATCTAGGCAATCATAGAACCAGAAATTGGAGGAAAAAAATATGTGTGCAAGCTGTTCAGGGAATTCAGAGACCAAGATACAAATTGCACTACCTCCTTACACCATTTTTGTTTAAAGTGTTAGTAGTGTGCAAAACATGGACAGATGTTTAGATTTAGCTATTCCATATCAAAGCAGTTATAAAGTTATCACAGAGGCTTAAGAAGGAAGCTGGTGTGAGATAGCAATGCTTGTAATAAAGAGGCAAAGTGACATATTGCAAATAGTCTGCAATAGTGACAGTGCTGGAAAAACATACTGACCACAATTTGCATATCTGGAGGAGAAACTAATGTAGTCCTGGCAAACGCAGTGATAAGAGATACAGTATTACAGTTCTAAGACGGCTGGTAATTTAGGAGTCCAGACAGTGATGTGGGATATAAAAGTGCAGAGTATGTCAAGAAGCCAAGGACTTTGGAATGAATCTGAGTTTACAGAGCAGAGACTAACTGAATTCAGAACTGGGCCATCCTGTAGATTAGCTTTTACTTTGGAGGCATTGCCAAACAGAATTACTTTGGTTTTGTTAGTTTACAGAATTCTACCCTTAAACCAGGTGAGGGCAAATGACTACTGGCCAGCTGGTTGACATTAGTTATCTGCCCGAATTGTCTGTCAAGGGTCACTGCAGAGGGACATTATATTTTTATCATATCAGTTGCTCAACAGGGTAATTTCTCCTTTGTGGTTCTTCCACTGGTTCAGCTGGTCTTCCCTTCTAAATTTGCCTTTATGCCTTAGAAGGTGCACCACTGGGGGGGGGGGGGCGTGTTATACAGATACACAAACTGTAGAGAGATCATTGCAAGCTTCTGAGCCCTTTCATTCATTTCAGCTGCTAAATGATCATATATTATGCAAATTACAAGAAAAGCATGACTTGACCCCCTACACTATTAAGTGTTTAAGTATATGCTTGTTTGATTGGGTTTATATTACATCGAAAGGCCAAAATCTCGAACGTCAAAACATTGAATACACATTGAAAAGCAGAACATCGAAATGGGCTAGAAACTAGCAGGAGTGTAGCTGAAAAAAACATTGCTCCATGCAGGGGGTCAAGACTCCCTGCACCCCCCACACCCCCTACCACTTAAATATGCCACTTCGGAAATCTCAGTTCAGTCCACTACAGTGCGTAAATGGAAGATTTCAGTTTCCTACACTGTAGTGCGATCGCAGAGTTGGTATATTTAAGTAGCAGGGGGTGGGGGGTGCAGGGATACTTGCCCCCCTTCATGTTGCATGTCACCATTGGAACGGTTTCGATGTTGGTTGTGTTTCGATGTGTGTTCGATGTTTTGGCGTTCGTGATTTTGAACATTTGATGATGTGATATAAACCAGTTTGATTTACAGGGAACTCAAAACAGTACCCACAGAATGGGGGGACTAAAGTACACAGATGGCAGGAAAGTATACCCTTACCACCAATTAGGGTATTTGTATAGGTCAATGGATACAGTAACGTTACATCTAACACTAGGGGACAACTCCTTGATAGGTTTATGAAGATGAATCTAAAGCAGTAATTAACACAACAGAGTAGAAACTGGAGGGTCAAGAACAACCAAAGGGCAAGAGATCAGAAGGTAAAACCTAGAAGTACCAAGGCCTAAACCAGGTCCAACTGCAGCCATGGTGCAAACATGGTTTGGTGAAGGAGTGAACAGAAAGTGGCCATAGCAACAGACATCTGCTCTGTAAACATTTTTGAAACCAGCACTGGAAGCAGCCACACTTAGTGGGTGGCCCTTGACTGCTATTTTCCAACAGGTTCGGAGCCACCTGATGGTAAAGGATAATGCTTCTGTCAAGCTACTAAAAGGTATTCCGAGAGACTCTCACTGCTCAACTCCCTAAAGAGGTTTGCTCCCCATTGAACAGCTGCTATCTCCAAGTTCATGCACCCACTTACGTGAGCTGGCAGTGCACATTCTGGATATTAAACTAGTCTCTCTGCTTTCTGTTCCAGCAATGAAACAAACAAAAGGACATGTTCAAGAACAATTCAGAAATCACTTTCAAGAGGAAATGCAAGCCAAGCATCACCTTTGGGAGAGTACAAAAGCTTCTGAGAAGGCAGGGAGGAGCAGTCCACAAAACCATAAGGATCGCCTTGGCAAAACCTGCCCTGGTTCTGGAAATAGCATCCAGTTTGTAATGTTTCATGAATGTGTGAACATAAAACCAAGCAGCAACTTCAAGGATGAAGTTTGTGTCTGAACCCCTGAGGAAAGCCCCAAAGGAAGCCACTGCTCTAGTAGAATGAGCCCTAACAGAAGCAGACAATTGCTTGACATAAAACAAAAGCAAATGGCCTTAGAAATCCAGGAGGAGATGGCTTGCTTAGAAACTGAAAATCCAAACATCCTGGTATAAAATGAAACAAAAAGTTGGTCATATTTATGAAAGGCCTTTTGTTTGTCCAAGTAATATCTGAGCCGTCTGTGCAAGTCCAAGGAATTAAGAACCTTTTCACTAGCATACTGGATAGATGATTAAAAGGGACAGATCATTAACCTCCTTGGGAATAAAAGGAAGATTTGTAGAGAGAAACACCCTGTCCCTATGAAAAACCTGCCATCAAGACCTGAAGTTCAGACACCTATCTGGTTTATTGGCTGCTTTAACCTCGGTCAGTCTTCCAGGTGCAATGTTGTAAAGCAGCAGTGTCAGGCTCTAAAGGAGCCAGTCAGCTTTTTAAGGACAAAATTAATATCCCAAGGAGGAGGAACACTTTCTTGGGGGGGGGGGGGTCGTCTGAAATGGACACTTTAGAAATTGATTGGCTTCAAATCTAGGGACCAGAGGAGGATTCAGTGACATACAGGCATAGATTGTTGGCAAGTGAACTTTCAAAGAAAGTGCAGAACCAGCAGGTAGCAGTTCAGAGGTAGGAAAGAACCAAGGGGATGCCCACTGAAAATGGATACTTGTGAAGTTCGACACCAAACAGAAAATTACTTCCACTTGGATATGTATGATTTTCGGATGGTGTGTTTCCTGGCCTCCTGCAAGACCCTTAGCATGTCCTCAGAAAACTGATGTCAGAAAGGGTTTCACTGAAAGTGTCAGCTGAAGAGAAGACAGGCGAGGATGAAGGACAGACCCTTTGTCCTGTGTGGGTAGGTCCATGAGGTGAGTTAGCTTGTGATGACTTGTGATGACTGCCCTTGGCCAGATGGATTAAGAGGGAGAAAGTACAGTTTTGTACCTACCATAAATGAAGATGTTAGAGAGTGTTCACACTGCTGCAGTCATCACACTTGGGTTATCCTACTGTCAGGCGGTCCCGCAGTTGGCCAGAGTTCCAAAGTCTTGGTCCGGCGTCGGTTGCTGTCGCTTCTTCCCTGATGTCAGTGCGCCAGGGGTATATAATATGCATTCGACGCCATTTTCTTCAGTTTTTCTTGCCCCAGATGTCAGGTGCCCCCTAGTGGGTAGGCAATACATATTGCTAATCAAAAATATACATATAAAATAAAAACAATACCTTCAGTTACCAGCAAATATACCCCAAAGGTTGTATAGGATAGAAGGGTATAGATAAGTCCAGCTAGTTCAGAGATGATGGAGGGAGGGTAACCTGGACTGCAGCAGTGTGAACACTCTAACATCAACATTTATGGTAGGTACAAAACTGTACTATATGTTCATAGTGTTACACTGCTGCAGTCATCACACTTGGGTTGAATCCCAAAGCTAAGATTGGGTGGCTGGTCTATAAAGAGTTAGGATTGGCTAAGAGACCCTGCAGAACTGCAGTGGCAAATCCTGCTCTGGATTTAGAGTAAAGAGGCAGGTGGTAATGCTTGGTGAAGGTGTGCACTGAACTCCAAGTTGCAGCCTCCAAAATTTCCTTGGTAGGTACTCCTCAGAAAGGCTGCTGAAGTGGCTGCTGCTCTGGTGGAATGAGGCCTAATGTTATTAGGGACTGATTTTCCATGCTGTGTGTAGCAGTACCGAATACAGTGTCCTATCCATTTGTATATAGTCTGCTTTGAGATAGCCTTGCCTTGTGATCCTGCAGCATATGCTACAAACAGTTGATCAGTTTTCCTGAAAGCTTTTGTTTTGTCCAAGTAGAAGCATAGCTGCCTGTGTATGTCCAAAGAATGTAGAAGTTTCTCCCCTTTATTTTGGGGGTTTGGATAAAAACTAGGCAAATGGATGGTTTGGTTAAGAGCCACACTAGATACCACCTTTGGCGTGAAGGTAGGGTTTGGTTTAAAGATACCCTATCCTGATGAAAAATTATAAAAGGTTCCACTGCCTGTAGCTCCGAGACTCTTCATGCTGAAGTTACTGCTAGGAGCAGAGCTGTTTTCCATGATAAAAATTTTAGATTGGCTGTATTGGCTGGCTCAAAAGGTGGTAGGGTCAGTTTTTCCAAAATGAAATTGAGGTCCCAATTTGGTGCTGGTGCTCTCTGGGGCGGTCTTATGTTTTTAGCCCCTTTGAGGTACTGCTTTAGCAAGGGATGAGAAAATAGAGGAGGATCTGTGTTGTAATGTGCAGAAATGGCAGAGGCGTGAATCTTGATTGATGAAAAGGAAAGGCCTCTGTCCAGCAGCAGTTAAGTATTGTAAAATCTGAGGGATGTTTGGAACAAGAGGGTCAAAGGCTGTGAGCCTGGTTCCAGGCGCAGAATCTCTTCCATTTTTCTGAGTAAGCTTTCCTGGTGCTAGGCCTCCTGGCCTCAAAATGACATCCATAACAGCTTTAGAGAGAGGTATTGTCTGCTTGACTAAAGTATCTGCCATGCAGCCAGGTTTAGGGTTTTGAGCTGACCGTGCAGGATCTGATTGTTTTGTTGAGTCAGAAGGTGCGGAATTTGGGGCAAAATCCATTGTGGGCCCTGAGCCAAGTTCCTTAAGATAGGGCAACAGTGCTGGTGTGGCCAGTCTGGAGCAATCAGGATCATCTTTGGTTTTTCTTGTCTGGCTTTTAGGAGTACCTTTGAAAGGAGAGGCAGTGGTGGGAAGGCATAGTCTTTTAGGTTTTTCCAGCTGAACAGAAGAGCATCCACTTTCCATGCTTGTTTGTGATAAGTCCTTGTGCAGAATTTTTGTAGTTGGCAATTCAGAGGGGAGGCAAAAGATCTATGTCTGGGCATCCCCATTTTTGTGTTATCATGCTGAAGATGTGTGGATTCAATTTCCATTCGTGAGGGTCCATGATATTTCTGCTTAGGTCGTCTGCCAGAGTATTTTTTCTTTCCTGGCAGGAATTGTGCTTGCAGGTGCACTTGGTACGTTAGAGCTGTGTTCCACAAGGTCATGGCTTGCCTGCAGAGGGGATAAGAATGAGTGCCCCCTTGTTTGTTTATGTACCACATTACTGTGGTGTCTGTCTTTAGTAGTAGTTGTCCTAGATGTAGAAGGTCCTTGAAAGCTGTTAGGGCATTTTAAACAGCCATCTCTTTTTAATTGATGTGAAGATGCATCTGGTCCGTGGTCCACTTGCCCTGAATGCATGTTCCTGCCATGTGGGCTCCCCAGGCATAGTCTGAAGCATCTGTTAGAGTTTGTCTGGCTGTGTGTTGGGTAAAAGGCAGACCCTTGTTTAGGCGACATGCCTGTGCCCATCGAAACTCCTGTTGTAGGCAGGGAATTATTGGAATTACTGCTTCTAGACTGTGAGAATGTTGAGTCCAAACACTTTTTAGGTACCATTGTAATTTCCTCATATGCAGTCTAGCATATGGTATTAGTAGTATGCAGGATGCCATGAATCCCAGGGCCTGCAGAATTTTTCTTGCAGGGAGATGGGACATTTTTGCCAGTATTTGAAAATGTTGATTTAGTTGCACTTGTTTATCTGGCATGAGGTAAGCCATCTGGGCCATTGTAATTAATCTGGCACCCAGGAATGTGATCTGTTGTGAGGGCACTAGTTTTGACTTTTTAGTTTACGGTGTACCCTAGAGAAATTAGCAACTTTTTCACAAACGCCAGATGCTGTAGAATGTCTTTTGTGTCTGCTTGAATGAGGCAGTCGTCCAGGTATGGATATATTTGAATTCCTTTTTGTCTGCAAAATGCAATTACTGGTGCCAGGCACTTTGTGAAGACCCTGGGCGCAGTAGATAAGCCAAAAGGACAGTGCAGAGAATTGGTAGTGCATTGTACCTGCTTTGAATCTGAGGTACCTTCTGCAATTTTGTCTGCTAGGGACATGCAGGTATGCCTCTGAGGTCCAGAGTAACAAGCCAAGCCTTCTTGCCCAGCATGGGTAGAAACTATTGTAATGTCAACATTTTGAATTTCGGAATATCCAGGTAAGTATTCAGAATTGAAAGGTCCAGTATAGGCCTCCAGGCTTTCTCTTTTCTTGGGACCAGGAAGAGTCTTGAGTAAAATCATTGTCCTTGTTCCGGGTTTGGTACTTTTTGTATAGCTCATGTCCATGAGGGCTAAAATTTGTTTTTGTGCCTCTGCCCATTGATTTTGTGGCAGGTCTGGCATTCCCTTTAGCTTTGGTAAAGTATGGAAGTGGAATCTGTAACCTTGAGACACAATATTCAGAACCCATTTGTCATGGGTAATGGGTTTGCCAGTTTTGAGAAAAAAGTGCTAGTTTTCCCCCTAAGGGGCTTCCAGAAGGGACATGCTTGGCGTACGCAAAGGAAAGTCATTGTGACTGTTTCCTGTAAGGTTGAGACTTGTCCTCACCTCCTTTTGGGGTTGAGGTGCCCCACTGTCTGTTTGAGCCTTGGGGTTGAGATCTGCCTCTTGGGCGTCTATCTGCCTCTCTGTGGCCTGTCTGACACTGGAAAGGACCAATTTTTTGTTGGCCAATTTCTGCTAAACCGAGGTGGCTGTACCTGTAAGAAATCCTTGACAGTTTGCATAGATTTAGCTTTATCCTCCATTTTCTTTAAACACCTCTTCTGCCTTAACACCAAACAAGGTATGTTGTAAAGGAGCATCCAGTAACTTTAGCTTAACATGTTCAGGTAAACTCTGTTCTTAACCAAGCACGTCTTCAAATAACAGAACCTGTAACTGCTGCTCTACAAGAGGCCTCTAAAGAATCAAAACCACATTGCAGAGTACGTTTTCCCACCTGTTCAACTGCATGCAATAAATCCTGCATTTCTTTACAATCAGGAGCATCTGAGCTAGCAAGCATTTTCTGTTTTAACTGAGCCATTAAATATTGTTGGTACTTAAGCATGTGAAACTGGCAATTTAAAGCTCTTACTGCTAAAGTTGCAGACGTGTATACTTTCTTCCCCCATCTATCCAAAGCTCTGGAATTTGTCAGATGGTACTGGATTTTTTGCAATGGAAGCCTTAAAGTACAGTTTTGTACCTACCATAAATGTAGATGTTCGAGTGCTAATACAGCTGCAGTCATAACAGATGGGTTCTCCTGCCATCAGGCGGGTCCTCGGTCGGCCGAATTCCAAAGTCTAGGTCCGGCATCGGTTGCCGTCGCTTCTTCCCTGACGTCAGTGCGACAGGGGTATAAAAGAATCAGCCAACGCCATTTTCTGTTTTTCTTGCCCCAGATGTCAGGTGCCCCCAGAAGGAAGGCAATACATAAATGTATATAATAAAGCAATGCAAGATAATCAAAATACAGTAGTTTCAAGCAAATACACCATAAATGAATACCCCAATCAGGATGTATGAGGAGGTGTTTGCCAATAGGTCTGTCCCAAGAGGGGAAGGAGGGAGGGAAACCTGGACTGCAGCTGTATTAGCACTCGAACATCTACATTTATGGTAGGTACAAAACTGTACTATGTTCATCGTGCATACAGCTGCAGTCATAACAGATGGGTAGAATCCCAAAGCTAAGAAAGGGGTGGTAGGAACTAGGAGGAGCCAGGATGCCCTGCAATACTGCAGTGGCAAAGCCTGCTCTAGTTTCTTGAGTATAATGGTAGGTGGTAGTGCTTGGAGAAGGTATGCACAGAACTCCAAGTGGCTGCTTCCAAAATATCTTTGGTAGGAACTCCTCTGAGGAAAGCTGTGGAGCTAGCTGTGGCCCTTGTGGAGTGAGATCCGATGCCTGTAGGTACAGTTTTGCCATGAAAAGGATAGCAAAAGCGTATGCAGTGGGCTATCCATTTTGAGATTGTCTGTTTGGAAATTGGCTTTCCTTGAGCTCCTACAGCATAGGACACAAAGAGCTGTTCTGATTTTCTGAAAGGCTTTGTTCTGTCCAAATAACTTAGCTGTCTGTGGATGTCCAAGGAATGTAGTAATCTCTCCCCTTTGTTTTGAGGATTAGGATAAAAGGTAGGTAAGTGTATGGCCTGATTCAAAGCTACCCTGGATACCACTTTAGGCATAAAGGACGGGTTGGTTCGTAAGGAAACTCTGTCCTGATGGAAGATGATAAAAGGCTGCACAGCCATGAGAGCTTGTAGTTCTGAAACTCTATGAGCTGAGGTAATAGCCAGAAGGAAAGCTGTTTTCCAGGATAAATATTGTAAATCTGATGAGGCAGCTGGCTCAAAGGAAGGCAAGGTCAGTTTTTCCAGAATGAAGTTGAGATCCCAAACAGGTATTGGTGGTTTCCTTGGGGGTCTTAGATTCTTAGCCCCTCTAAGGAACTGTCTTAAGAGAGGGTGAGAGAAGGGTGGATCAGTGCTGTATTCTGCAGAAATGGCTGAGACATGGATTTTGATGGAGAATGAAAGTCCACTGCTAAGCAGCTCAGCTAGATACTGTAGTATTTGAGGTAAATTCAGTTTTCCAGGATCCTGACCCTTTTTCTCATTCCAGACACAAAACAGTTTCCATTTTGCGGAGTAAGCTTTTCGAGTTGATGGCCTTCTAGCCTCTAAAATGACATCCTGCACCTCCTTGGAGAGTAGGGTCTGTTGTGATGCTAAGGAATCTTCCATGCGGCCAGATTGAGAGTTTTTAGCTGGCTGTGAAGAGTTTTGAAGCTGCGCAGAGTCAGGAGAAGAGGCATTAGAGGCAGGGGCCATGGTGGTGAATGCGTCAGGCTCCTCAGGAGGGGGTACCAGTGTTGTCTTGGCCAGTCTGGAGCAATGAGAATCATCTTTGGTCTGTCTGCTCTGGTTTTCAGTAGAACTTTGGGCAGCAGAGGAAGAGGTGGGAAGGCATAAACTGTCATTGATGTCCAACTGAACGAGAGAGCGTCCACTCTCCACGCCTTTGGATGGAAAATCCTTGAGCAGAATCTTGTCAATTAGTGATTTTTGTGGGAGGCAAAGAGATCTATGTCTGGCCTTCCCCATGCTTGGATTATTTCTGTAAAAACTTTTGGATGCAACTTCCATTCATGTGGATCTGTCATTCCTGCTTAGGTTGTCTGCCAATGTGTTTTCCTTGCCTGGCAAGTACTGTGCTTGAAGTTTGATTTGTAATTCCAGGGCCATGCCCCAAAGTGACATGGCCAGCCTGCACAGGTGGTATGAATGGGTTCCTCCCTGTTTGTTTATGTACCACATTACTGTGGTGTTGTCTGTCCTTATCAATAATTGACCTGGATGCAGAAGGTCTTTGAAAGCTGTAATAGCATTTGTTACTGCTAGCATTTCCTTTTGATTGATGTGAAGGTGCTTTTCTTTTTGGGACCATTTGCCCTGAATGCACCGATCTGCCATGTGCATCCCCCAGGCATAGTCCCAGGCATCTGTTGTGATGACTTGATTTGTTTGAGGCTTGCTGAATGGGAGACCTGTGTTTGTTTGGCATGCTTGAGCCCGCCACAGAAATTCCTTTTGTAGACATGGAATTAGTGGTATTATTGTTTCCAAACTGTGGCTGTGTTGAGACCATAGGTTTTTCAGGTACCATTGAAGCTTCCTCATATGCAGCTTTGCACATGGGATTAGTAGGATGCAAGATGCCATGAATCCCAGAGCCTGCAGGATTTTCCTTGCAGTCAGTCAGCCTGGTGTAATTTGCTAGTGCTTTGAAGTACTGAGTTAGTTGCCCCTGCTTCTCTGGCATGAGGTAGGCCCATCTGGGTGTTTGTGTCCAAGTTGGCACCCAGGAAAATTATTTTCTGAGAGGGTATTAGCCTTGATTTCTTTTTGTTGACTGTGTATCCCAGAGAATTCAACAACCTTATTACAAAAGCCAGATGTTTCAGAAGAATGTGCTTGCTGTCCGCTTGGATCAGGCAGTCATCCAAATATGGGTATATCTGTATCCCTTGAAGTCTGTAGTAGGCAATTACTGATGCCAGGCATTTCGTGAATACTCTGGGTGCAGTAGATAAGCCAAAGGGCAATGCAGAGAATTGATAATGGATTGAACCTGCAAGAAATCTGAGGTATCATCTGCAATTTTGTCTGATTGGGACATGCAGGTATGCCTCCTTGAGGTCCAATGTTACCAGCCAAGACTCCTTGCCCAGCATGGGAAGAAGCTGCTGTAATGTGAGCATCTTGAATTTTGGTACAATTAAGTGTTTAGGATGGATAGGTCCAATATAGGTCTCCAATTTTTTCCCTTCCTTGGTACCAGGAATAGTCTGGAATAAAAACCTTGACCTTGTTCGTGTGTAGGTACCTCTTGAATAGCTTTCATGTCTATAAGATCTGTAATCTGCTTTTCTGCCTCTGCCCTTTGATTGTGTGGCAGATTTGGCATGCCTCTCATTTTTGGAAGGGTGTGAAAATGGAATCTGTAGTCTCTGTTTATAATGTCCATGATCCATTTGTCCTTTGTGACAATATGCCAGTTTTTTGAAAATAATGCCAGTTTTCCTCCTAAGGGTGCTGCCATTTGAATCTTGCTTGGCATGCAAAGTGGAAAGTCATTGGGCCTGCTTTCTGAATGATTGCGAGTTATCCTCACCACCTCTGTGTAGAAGCTTGCCATTGTCTGCCTCTAAACGATCCTTGGGATTGTCCTCTGCCCCTCGGGCGCCTCTACCTCTCTGGGGTTTGTCTGTGGCTGGAAAGGACCAATTTTTGGAAGGCCAATTTCTACTGAAACGTGGGGGTTGTACCTGTAGAAAATCTTTCACAGTTTGCATTGATTTTGCCTTTTCCTCCATTTTCCTTAATATCTCCTCAGCATTAGCACCAAATAATACATCCTTTTGTAAAGGGGCATCTAGTAATTTAGCTTTGACATGATCAGGCAAGGTTTGTTCCTTGAGCCAGGCATGTCTACGTATGACGGATCCTGTAATAGCAGCTCTACATGAGGCCTCTAGAGCATCAAAACCACATTGTAAGGTATTCTTACCCACTTGTTCTGCACTATGCATCAAATCCTGCAACTCCAAGTCTGGTTGTTCAGGTTGTGACATTTTACTTTTCAATTGTGATAACAAACTGTTGGTATTTTAGCATATGAAACTGACAGTGGCCCTCCTGGTTAAGGTAGCCGAGGTATATACCTTTTTTCCCCCACCTTTCTAAGGATCTGGAATCTTTTTCGGAAGGTAATGGATTTTTTAGCAGTGGAGGCCTTAATTCCCTTGGGGCCCTGTGAGATGGTTTCTGGATCAGCAGCATGGCTTTTGTATAGAAATTGGTGTGAGTCAGGAACCCTGTAGTACCTGTCCAGCTTGATTGGGGCTGGAGGCAGAGAATCCGGGTTAAGGCAAGTCTCCGAGAAAACATCATCTAGGATGTCCAAGACAGGGGGTATAGCCAGAGGCCTGTGCTGAGGTAGCAAGAGAAATTCCCCAGACCTTTTCTTGGAATCTGAATAATCCTGGCCTTCTCAGTGGAAGTGTTCCCTTAAGGTATGCAAAGTTTCCCCAAATGAATAATCCTCTGGGGGGGGGATACAGAAGGAATGGACTCCTTTGCATCAGAGTCTTCAAAAGGGGAGTAAGAATGTTCCTGATCAGAGTGCTCTGAAATAATGGAGACCTGATCGGAGGAGGGGGATTCTTCCTCCACTCTGGGCCTTTTGTCCAGTGGAGGTTGAGAACCCCTGATAAGAGAAATTAAATCCTCAGCCTTTTTAAGCATCTGTTTTTTAGGCATGGGGCCTGGAGATGGGCCCTGTGTAACTAGTCTCTTAGAATGCATGGCTGCTTTAGACTTAGTGAAGGCCTTAATGAAAAAGGAAGAGGAAGGTCTGAAGACACCTTGAGTGGATGTAGACCTATCCACATTTTGAGGTTCAACTCCAGAGTGGCTTCGGTACCTGTAGTCTGGGTGTGGGCCGAGGAGCCTGCGACCTCGGGCACAGGAGACACTGCCAATGAAGTGTCGTCGGTAGTCAGGGGCTGCGTAGGCGCCTTGCTGAGAACCGGACCACGTGTAGTCTGCTTTGGCGTGGTGTCAGTAGAGGCCATGGACCTCGTGCATCGGTCCTTATCTTTGCGTTTTTTAGACAAAACTGTAGTCTGAGTATCCAACGACATAACAGTTAAATGTTTTTCCAAAATAATGCTGGGCGAACTCTGCCCGACACTTAATGGTGCGCTTGTTGAATGTAGCACAAAAACGACAGCCGGAGATGGCGTGGTCTGGGCCTAAACAAGGTATACAGAGGGAATGGAAATCCTTATGCTGTATTTGCTTCCCACATGAAATACAATTATTAACTTTGTCTGACATCAGTCTGAGGCAAGAAAAGTTTCCCCAACAGGGTACTTAGCTTTCAAGAAGACTTCGGTTTCCAAATTTTCGTAATTTCAGGAGCTGGCCGACCAGCACTTGCGAACTGCTTCTGCTTCGGGCACCGTGCGGCAAGAAAGACTGAAGAAAATGGCGTCGGGTGTTTCTTTTATACCCCTGTCACACTGACGTCAGGGAAGAAGTGACTACAACAGACGTCGGACCTAGACTTCGGAATTCGGCCGACCGAGAACCCGCCTGATGGCAGGAGAACCCATCTGTTAGGACTGCAGCTGTATGCACGATGAACTTCCCCTTTTGGACCCTGGGAAATAGTTTCTGGATCAGTTGAAGGGTTTTTGTAAAGAAACTTGAGTCAGGGACTCTAATACCTATCTGGCTTGGCTGGAGCAGGGGGCAAAGAGTCAGGAGATAAGCTGAAGTCAGAGAAAGTACAGTTTTGTACCTACCATAAATGTAGATGTCCGATAGATATGCAACTGCAGTCCTGACATATGGGTTGTCCTGCCTCAGGCAGCCCTTCGGTCGGCCGGATTCCAAAGTCTGGGTCCGGTGTCGGCTGATGTCGCCTCCTCCCCGACGTCAGAGCGGCTGGGGTATAAAGGCATCCGCTGACGCCATCTTCTTCAGTGTTTCTTGCCCCAGATGCCAGGTGCCCTCCAAGGAAGGCTACATTTTGTGAATGGATAAAAAATTGCAGACATGCACAACAGTAATAAACAGATGCACCATAACAGATATCCCCAGCTAATAGAGAAAAGGGGGAATGGACCCAAAATGAAAAAATGCAGAGGGGTATGAGGGAGGATAAACCTGACTGCAGTTGCATATCTATCGGACCTCTACATTTATGGTAGGTACAAAACTGTATTATGTCCTTCAAGAATGCAACTGCAGTCCTGACATATGGGTTGAATACCATAGCTAAGCTGGGGGTGGTAGGAGCTAAGAAAAGGATGGTGTAGCTAAAAGGCCCTGCAGGACTGCCGAAGCAAAGCCTGCTCGGGATCTGGAGTATAAAGGCAGGTTGTAGTGTTTGGTAAATGTATGCACGGAGCTCCATGTAGCAGCCTCTAGAATGTCCTTTGTAGCCACTCCTCTTAGAAAGGCTGTAGATGTAGCTATAGCTCTGGTGGAGTGTGGCCTAATATTGGCTGGCACACCTTTTCCATGGAAAGAGTAACACAATCGGATGCAGTGTCCAATCCATTTTGAAATTGTTTGGAGACTGCCTTTCCTTGCACTCCAGCAGCATAGGCTACAAATAGTTGGTCAGACTTCCTGGTGGTCTTTGTTCTGTCCAAGTAGTAGCGTAATTGTCTGTGTATGTCCAAAGTGTGCAGCAACTTTTCCCCTTTATTTTGAGGATTGGGAAAGAAAGTAGGCAGGTGAATTGCTTGATTAAGAGACACCCTGGATATCACTTTTGGCATGAATGAAGGATTGGTCCTTAGAGACTCTGTCCTGATGAAAAATGAGAAAGGGAGGTACTGCCATGAGGGCCTGTATCTCCGAGACTCTTCTAGCTGAGGTAACTGCCAACAGGAAAACCGTTTTCCAGGAGAGAAATTGCATTTCTGAAGATGCTGCTGGTTCAAAAGGAGGAAGAGTTAATTTTTCCAAGACGTAATTGAGGTCCCATGCAGGAACTGGTGGTTTTCTGGGAGGTTTGATATTCTTTATCCCTCTTAGAAACGGTCTTAACAAGGGATGCGAGAACACAGGTGGGTCACAGCTGTATTTTGCTGAGATTGCGGAAGCGTGAATTTTAATGGAAGAATAGGAGAGGCCACTATGAAACATCTGCCAAGTATTCTAATATCTGTGGCATGCTCATTACTGATGCATCCTGTCCCTTGTTGGCATTCCAGATGATGAATCTCTTCCACTTGGCCGAATAGGTTTTTCTGGTGGAAGGTCTGCGTGCTTCCAGCAAGATTTCTTGAACTTTTTCGGAGAGAGAGTTATGGGTCAAAGTCATGGAACCCTCCAAGCTGTCAGCTGCAATGTTGGCAGGTTTTGATGAACAGTCCTGTAATTGTGCTGAGTTAGGAGCAGAGGCCATTGAGGCAAGGGCCACGGTTTGGTGTGAGTTATGCTCAGTAACAATGGATACCAGTACTGCCTTGGCCAGTCTGGAGCTATCAAAATTCCTGTTGGTTGTTCTGCTTTGATCTTCAGTAACACCTTGGTCAGTAATGGTAGAGGAGGGAATGCATAAATTGTTAGGGAATTTCAGCTGAAGGAAAGAGCATCCGTTCTCCAGGCTAGAGGATGGTGCGTCCTTGAGCAGAACTTCTCCAGGTGATGATTGAGATGAGAAGCAAAGAGATCTATGTCCGGTCTTCCCCATGCACTTATCTGTGAGAAAATGTGTGGATGCAGCATCCATTCGTGTGGATCCAAGAAATTTCTGCTCAACCTGTCCGTGAGAACATTGTCCTTGCCCAGAACAAACTGGGATTGCAAGTGGATGTTTAGTTTCAGGGCCTTTTCCCAAAGAGTCATTGTTAGTCTGCAGAGGGGATATGAATGTGTGCCTCCTTGCTTGTTTATATACCACATGACAGTGGTGTTGTCTGTCCTTATTAGCAGATGACCTTGTTGAAGAGATTTTCCGAAGGCCTCTATTGCATGTATCACTGCCAACATCTCTTTTTGATTTATGTGCAGATGCATTTCCATGGGAGTCCATTGCCCTTGAATGCATCTGCCCTCCATGTGCGCCCCCCCATCCATGATCTGAGGCATCTGTTGTAATGGTTTGACTTGCTTGAGCTTTGTTGAAAGACATGCCTTCGTTTAAATGACTTGCTTGAGCCCATCACAAAAATTCCCTTTGCAGGCATGGAATGAGTGGTATTAAGTCTTCTAGGTTGTGGCTGTGTTGAGACCATAAGCTTTTTAGGTACCATTGTAGCTTTCTCACGTGTAGTCTTGCCAGAGGGATCAGAAGAATTAAGATGCCATGAATCCCAGGGCCTGCAGGATTTTCCTTGCGGTCAGCTGGGTGAGCTTTGCTAGGCTTTTGAAGTAATCTGGTAAATGCTCTTGTTTCTCCTCTGAGGAAAACCATCTGTGATTGTAGAAAAATAATCTGTTGGGATGGCAATAGTCTTGATTTGTGAATGTTAACTGTGTATCCCAAAGCCTGTAGCAATTGAATGACATAGTCCAAGTTTCTTATTAAGGTTTGTTTGCTGTCTGCTTGTATAAGGCAGTCGTCCAGGTAAGGGTATATTTGAATCCCCTGGAGCCTGCAATGTGCAACAACTGATGCCAGGCATTTCATGAATACTCTGGGCGCAGTAGACAAGCCAAACGGCAATGCTGAGAACTAATAATGCTCTGACCCTGCAAGAAATCTGAGGTATCTTCTGCAACTGTGTCTGATTGGGACATGCAGGTATGCCTCCTTGAGGTCCAGAGTAACCAGCCAAGACCCCTTGCCCAGCATGGGAAGGAGTTGCTGTAACGTCAGCATTTTGAATTTTGGCACAATGAGAAAAGTGTTTAGAGCGGACTAGTCCAATGTAGGCCTCTATTGCTTTTCTTTTCTTGGAACAAGGAACAGTCTTGAATAGAATCCCTGGCCTTGTTCCTGAGGAGGAACCTTTTCTATTGCTTTTATTTGTAACAGCTTTGTAACTTGTATGAGAGCCTCTGCCCTTTGATTTTGTGGTAGGTTTGGCATGCCTTGTCTCGTTGGTAGGGTATGGAAGTGGAACCTGTAACCTTTGTCTACTATGTCCAGAATCCATTTGTCCTTGGTTAAAATGTGCCAGTTCTTTGAGAATAAGGATAATTTTCCGCCTAGAGGTGCTTCTCTTTGGGCCCTGGTCAGCGGTGTGAAAGTCAAGTCATTGTGATTGTCCCTGTGGTGCAGCTGAACTCCCTGCGCCACTTGTTTGATTTGGTGGTTGCCATTGGCGGCCCCTGTAGGAGCCTCGGTATTGCCCTCTACCTCGAGCACACCTGTTTTTTCCCCTTTGAAACTTCAGTGTCTGGAAAGGACCAATTCTTCGAAGGCCAATTCCTGCTGAATCTGGGTGGCTGTACCTGGAGGAAATCCTTGACTGTACTGATTTTGCCTTTTCCTCAATAGACTTCAACACATCCTGTGCATTAGCACCAAAAAGCTTCTGTTTTTCCAGAGATGCATCCAGGAGCTTTACTTTAACATGGTCTGGCAGTGGCTGTTCTTTCAACCAAGCATGTCTACGTATAACGGCCCCTGTCATAGCTGCCCTACATGAAGCTTCC
>NC_056744.1:630908342-630940842 GCF_019279795.1 Protopterus annectens
AGTAGTACAAAAAAATTCCACTGCATAAACATAAAACATTTATTAGAATAGCCAATCAAACGGCACACCTTTGGGGTGTGAGAAGAAATTGGAGTACCTGGAGAAAAAACATGGTCAAATAGAGAAATCATATAAACTCCAGTGAGACAGTATTTAGATCAAATATAAGGTTCTAGAGCTAGTAAGGCAATTGCACTAATTATTGTACCATCAAAGAAAATCGCTATGGCAATGCTGTTTATTTTCAGTTCACAGTAGAAACTGATGGAACAACAACTCATGTGATACTTTCTTTCCTATTTTTTTACATTTTTGACAACCACTTTTGAGGACCAGGAACCTGCAGGATTGTGCAAAGGGACATTAAGAACTATCCAGTAAATATAAAGAAGTAGAAATCTCTTTGAGTGAGATAGCACAATTTCTTAAAAGAATCATCATATACTATAAAAGTTCATCAATGAACAATGGAAGTGTTTTTTAAACTTGCAGACCAATGATAAAACATCTGCTAACAGGGTCATGGTGTGTTGCAGTAGGTACTTTAAGTGACTAAGGATGAACAAAACACCAAATAATAAGAATGCCAAGTTTCCAGAGTAAACATAGTTAAGACAGTTCTGAATATATATATATATATATATATATATATATATATATATAGATCTAGGACGGCCGGGCATACTTATGCGAAAGTGCTTTTCACCGAAGAAGCACTTTCGCGTAAGTATGCCTGTTGCCGAGGCTGTACTGTGGTGCGGGTAAGGGGAATTTCCCTTTTCTCTACTGTAGTGTGGTCTCAGAGGGAGAATATTAAAGTAGGAAGGGTGTGGGGGACACAGCGGGTGCAGGGGGGCGAATGTAAATACAGAATTCAATAGTCCTGAACAGGAATAAGTCACATCCAACAAAGTTAAGAAATAATTGATCATGTAACAGTTAGCTTAGAGCTTTCATCCTGCATGGGAATTAATCAGAACTAACTGGAATGCTGATCAAATACTTTATATAACTTTCAGATTTCTATCAAGTCACATGAGAGGCAAAGTTCATTCAAATAATTGGTAAATAACTTCTTAATATGAAAAAACAGAATTAGACAATTAATTAAAGTCTAAAGCTGTACTGGAGATTCAAGTATGTATGTTATATATAAATAGCATAAAAATGCAATAATATTCTCCAATAAATAAAAACAATAAGTATTAAATATTCTAAAATAAATAGTGATGAATTACACAATTATCAAACTTGTTAGCATATATTTTAAAAGAAACAGATTTATTTGATATTGCATGTTAGGCACACCACTATACTTTGGCAGCATGCAACATTGGTGGTTCTTATGTTTTCATTTATACCCTGTGGAACCTATCCCTCCAACATGTTTTGTTCACTGTGATGACAAGGTTTAGATCCCTGGAGTGTGTGGCTCTGAGGAATTGGGATTTCTTGGAGTACAGCATGTCCAACAGCTCTGGGTTTGACATGGCCTTGTATGTTAAGCAGAGATCACCTCTGAGTAGACGATATGTGACAGAGTATAGCTGGTGTTTTTTTAGACGGTCAGCATAGGGCATCTGCTTTAGGCCTGTGATTCTTTTAGTGAGATATTTCTGCGGCCTTTCCAGTTGTTGCAGATGTCTTGAGAAGTATATACCAAACGGGGAGTTGTATTCTATAATGGGTCTAATGAGGGATGAGTACAGTGGGAAAATGACCTCCTTTTTTCTGGATGAAAAGCCCTTAGTGATGAGGTGTGCCACATAGAAGGATTTCCTGACTGTTGTGGCAATGTGGTTATCGAAGGTAAGACCATTGTCCACCTGGGTACCTAACTTTCTTATCACACTTTCGTTGTTTAGTGTACTGTCACCTATGTGGTAATTCACGGGTGTATGTTTTTTCCCAAAGGGGATCACTATACAGTTATTGGCACTGAGCTTGAGCCCATGGCTCTGACACCAAGCATCTGTTTCTGTAAGGTCCTTTTGTGGAATATCCACATCATTTGGGGATTCAGCAATGGCTCCCAGTTTGCAGTCATCTGTGAACTTTGTTAGCCAGAGTTCCTTAGTGTTGGCCTGCACTTCAGAGAAGTAGATGCCAAACAAGAGCGATCCCAGGACTGAACCCTGAGGTACTCCACTTGTCACTTGTCTGGAGCTGGATTTGGAGTGTCCAGTTGCCAAGTTTGGGTTACCTGGGATAGCTCTGTGAGTGAAAGTTGGTTGTAACACCAATCAACCCACCAAACATGAGCTAGGAATTGCCACACTCAATGTAGGTTCACTGACAGGATGAGGCTTGGAAGTGGATGACATGATGGTAAGGAGGAGGCTGGACAGCCTATGTTTCCAGGAGTCAAGGTGGAAGGGCAGTGCAGCAAAACCACTTAGCTTAGGATCTAGAGTCTACTACTCAGGAGGAAGAGAGATTAGAAATGGTGTGGGAATTGTGGTGGAGAGGCTTCAGAACTCAGAAGTGAGCAGTTTTCATAATCTCAGCCTGTGTCTCACAGCAGGGTTGTGATAGAGAGGAAAAGAGTACATTCAGACAGCAATTTCAGGACCTACTAGATAAAGCAGGCAACCAGAATTGTTACTGATAATGGATGATGGGATAGACCAAACGGGATATGAGGACTGCCTGGGTCCACATGGGTGGGGCAACAGGAATAGACTTTTGTATGGCAAATGGCTTGATGGTGGCCAACACATGGTTCAGAAAGAGAAACAGTCACAATGTCTCATACAAAAGTGGCCAACTATTAAGGAAAGGGCACTGGGCTAGAACCAATAATTGCAAAGTCATCCCGATGAAACAGTCAGCATAAACCACTGGTTGCCACAATCAGCTGCAAGCAGTGGTCAGAGAAGCCTGTAGGCTGTAAGGTCAACAGAAACCAGGCTGAAGACCATACCTCTCAACCGTACTGAATTTCTCATTTTTTACTAGTTCTGAGGTTCAAATAATGGGGTGCCATGATTCCCGAGTGGCACCCCTTAATTTCCAAATTTCTCTGCTTTTTTTTTTTTCTGACTTTGTATGGGCTGACATCATCACTCGCAGAGGCATGCATGATGACGTCAACTCTGTGAACAGCTTGTCAGAATTGGCTGAGGGCTTGGGATTCACTGTACATTGCATAGGTGCGAGCCGTGCATTTCCCAGCTGCTCACGAGATTTGTACTTAGTGTGTGAGCCATTTATTTCCCATCTGCTCCAATTTGGTAACCTGCAAGAGCTTAGCGGTTCAAAGTAATTCTTCCATGAGCAAGCTGGTAAGCTGCAAGAGCTTAGCAGTTCTTTTCTTTGGCGACAAGGGTGTTTGAATGTAGTAGCTTTCGTGTGTGTGTGTGTTTGTGTGTGTGTGTGTGTGTGTGTGTGTGTGTGTGTGTGTGTGTGTGTGTGTGTGTGTGTGTGTGTGTGTGTGTGTGTGTGTGTGTGTGTGTGTGTGTGTGTGTGTGTGTGTGTGTGTGTGTGTGTGTGTGTGTGTGTGTGTGTGTGTGTGTGTGTGTGTGTGTGTGTGTGTGTGTGTGTGTGTGTGTGTGTGTGTGCAGCACTGAATGGTGTGATACACTGTCTGCATTTCCTTACCAGTGCAAAGTATTTTTACTGTGCATGCATGCATGCATACATACTGATAAAGACTACCAGTTGGTATTTTAGATTATTTAAAAACTGTATCACAAACAACAGGTACTTTTGAGTCCAACTTGGACTCCAAAGTACCCGTTGCTTATGATACATGTTTTATTTTTTTACTTCATTTAAGTGTTGGTTGCTGTTTTTTTGGCATTTGCTGTTACATTATTTGGTATTTAAATGATTGTATAATACAAGTGCCAGATGGTGTTAATTTTTTAGCCTATAGTATTTAACCAACAACCCTAATTAACAACCAAGATCTACTGTAGTAAATAAAGTGACTCCTAAGAATTATCTGCATGAAACAGCTGGAATGCCACCCAATAGTTGAGTAATAAGTCTGTAAAGCAAACACTGTCACTTAGCTTTGCCTTTTAATAATTTATTCTACGTCTAGCTGCATGGTGCATGTACTGCAGTACAAGGATACAGCTGAGCTGAACACCGCAGCTAAGATGTTATTTAACCAATAAAACCTAGTCTGCACATAAATCAGTCCTGCTGTTTCACTGGGCATAAAGGAGTTTTGTGGTCACAGCAACTCCCAGACTGCTGTAAAATAAAAATAAGTGCTTGAATTCTGCCTGTAGACTACCTGCAACTTTTTTTCTGCAAAAATAGCTCTAGAAACAAACTCCAGGGGCACCCTGTCCAGCTCTGTGATTATGTATGCATAATAAAAGCATGCTTTCTGATGGGAAAGTATGTTTGTCACATTACTGGCTTTATTGCTGTAAAGATCTTTAAATTTTAGTTGGCTGCATATTTGCCCCCACCCCACTCACTCCCCCCAAAAAAGATAGATGTGTTCATTGAACAAAAGGGACTTTGCTTGCTGAGAAAGACAGGGCAAAGCCATTAACTGGCAGGAGGAAGTTAAAGTCAGGAGCTGTTTATTTAATGTGTAATTATATTTTGGTTTCAGGTGCTTTGAGTGTTCTGTCATTGCATTGCAGGCATGACAGCATTTGTTGCAGGTTTCAGAAATGTGCTTGTTTCAGAAGTATCTGTGGCTGCTGGATGCACTGTCATTATATCTGAACAGTGACATTCAGGAGACAACAGGCTTGCCCTTGCTGTGTTGTAGGAATGAGTCTCAGCTTTGCAGGATATCTGTGAACCAAGGGCGCCCGCAGGCAGGTGCAAGGGGGTGCACTTGTACCCCCCTGGAACCGGCTGGCCGAGAAATTAATTTAAATAAAAAAAGTTTTTTTTTTAAAGGGCGTTCCTCTTTAAGAGCGCCCTTTGCATCCCGTCCAGTCGCACAGACGCAACAGGTGTTTGCGACCTGTTTTCGTCATCTGTCTGTGCACGACTGATGGTTTACATCCTTTTCTTTCGCGCCTACTGGAGATTTGAATTCAAGAGGACGTTCGGACTGCGCAGATGAATGCAGAAGTGAAAGGTAGGTGTGTGCATGTCGTGTGTGTATGTGTGACAGAGGGAGAGACTCCGGTATAATTCTCAACTACCTAGAATTTTTATTTTTGCCTCACATTACATTTCTGTATTTTTTTGTTTGTATACCCAGGCTGTGCACCTGAAATTGATCAATATTCATCACTGCTCACCCATATACCCATATCTATCCCCAGTAGCCAGTTTTTATCAATAGGACAAGAAATTTTTGGTATTAAAAGAATCAAAGAAAATGCTGTTGATGGGTACCAAAGGTTCAGAATATCATTTTGGAACTGAAGGATTGGAGCAAATAGCAAGCAAACCACTGAACTATATTCTTCAGCAAGTTCATAAAGCTTTCAATGGGGCTTGTTTGGTAAACGCACTCAGTATCGGTGAACAGTAATTAGAAAGCTCTTGAAAACACGCTTTTAGGGAAGTAGGTGCAAAGTCACAACGATGGGCATTTCGAAGTAAAAATCAAAATGGCAAGTTAGTTCATCATCCTGTCCTGACCCTCTGCTGATTTTGTTCTTTAATAAAGTGCAGACTGCAGAGGGTAAAAACCAAGGCTGCAGTACTTGTATACCGGATTACTCTTTGTGGAGCATGCAGCTCTACCCAGGAGCAAATATAAATAAATAAATGAATACATTTAATCTGATCCTCTTAAAATTTGTGGCTGTCTAATAAAGCATTTACAGTGAAGTGACTAAAATAAATGACAAACATTTGAGAATCAGACTTCATATCCTGCAGAAAATGCTTGCTAATGCAAAACCCATCATTTTATTTACTTTCCAAGTGTGCCCTGCCATTATTTTTACATTGTTCAGAATGCATTGTAGTAAGAGGTTGAGAGGTATGGTGTGGATTCATACCTCTGAACTGCCCCTGATTTTGCCTCATATTTTTTTCCCTTGTCCCTCATTAAAAACATGCAATTTTCTGGTAAATTACTGGATTGCCAAGGGGTGGATTCACATGTCCCAAGATGGCAGAACTTGTTGCCTAAGAGTTGAATGCTTTCAGTCAGTCAGTCATGCTAGACATTAATACTTTCATCATTTTTGTTCAGTTTTACATGTTGGTGCAAAACCAGTTCAATTAACCTTAAAGTGAATTACAGCAATTTTATTGTTTAGCATAATATAGATGCTTTCACTGTGAACAGACTCCCTGAACTGCGTTGGCCAAATAAATCCTGCTGTAGAACACTTTTTTAAGTGTTTTTGAAGGGTTGGGGGGCAAGTGTTCTTGCATACCTGATGTGAGGGTCAAGCCCCCATGCTTATATACACCAGCTCCACAGACACACCAACTTGAAGACAGGGGGAAAATTCTGCCCAAATGAGATTTGCTTCAGGCACAACTCACTGCTAGTGATTTCCTATGGAGGAACTTCAATCTCTGGAGAATTCACCCTCAGGCAATTGAATCTCAAATGTCCAGTCTTCGTTCATCAGTAGGGTAACAAATACTGATATTTATTTTTCAGCTCAAAATTTTTCTGTGTTCCCACCAAACTAATCTCTCCCAAAACTAGCAATTTTCAGAGAACAGGTGGTGGATTTTGGATTTTACTGAATAAAGAATGGCGATAGTTAGAGTTATAGACTTCTTTTACTTCAGTAAATGTATGTTCACTCACATTTTTGTATTTATATTCTGTCATCTCTTCAAATTAATAGAACTAATATTTTTTTAAAAAAGTGTTCCTGATTACTTCTGTATTAGTCCCTTATTCTAGAGGTGGGAGGTTGATAGTTATGGATTTCAGACTTTATATATTTTAGCAACTTTTTAAATTTATAAAAGCTATATTTAAAATCTGTCCCTGATTTTGTCTTTGTCTACAATTATTGGGCTAAGTCAAGTTCAGGACCAGCCTGAGGAGAATGGTGTGTGTGTGTGTGTGTGTGTGTGTGTGTGTGTGTGTGTGTGTGTGTGTGTGTGTGTGTGTGTGTGTGTAAGAAATAGGTAGGTAGGACTCTGAGTCTGTGGATGTAAGAAGTAGGTAGAAGTGTGTATGAGTGTATGTAAGAAATAGGTAGGTAAAGGCAGGTGTGTGAATGTGTGTTTTAAGTGTATATAGTATCCGTGCTTAGTCATTGATTAGTATTACACACAGAAATACACATAACTAACTTGGTATTAATTAATGTCTTGGTAAATTTGCAAGATCATTGGCTAGGCTACAGATGATCTGCTGGATCAACAGCCTGTTATGAACCTTTAACCTATGATCTCATATGTACACAAAACAAATGTAACTGCAGCTTCCTTATATACGATAGCCAGACTTCATGGAACAGAGTGATGGAGCCCTGATTGTGATCCAGATGTCCTGAACTTTAGTGCCTCTGACACGAGGAGGAAATATGGGGTGTAAGAAAAAGTTGCTTGTTTCAACTCGCCTTTTACTGGAGGCAGGATTGGGGTAGGGCATGTGTCTGGGCACACTTCCCAACATCTAACATTCCTACACTTAGTACGCAAAGTAGGTAAAGCTCCATGTGGTGCAAAGAATTATGATCAGATTTCTCTGATCTTAACTATACAGTTATGTGTTCTTGAAATGAATGTTATGATTCACCTCATTAGCTTCTCTGTTCCATTCTAGAGGTGAATTTCCTGACATCTGGTTCTTGAACATGTAACAGTTTGTTTATGATCAGAGATTTGATCATAATTATTCATGTTTTCTTAATCATGTCCTGAAATTTTTAATCTGGTGTAAGGAGGTCCATCTTCATCAAGCAGTATGAGTGAAATCACATTTCGGTCAGCTCAGCATCTAAACCTTTGCCAGGGTATTAGTCCATCCTCTTTGCCCAAAATGGCTTGCCATCTCGCTTCCTGTCCAGGTCTCCTGCTGCTCATCATGTTTCCATTGGAGACAGATGCTTTCAGGCAACTTTGCTTTAAAGTTAACTACTTTGTGTAAAACATTGCTGAATTTTGCAATTATCACATCCTTTTTTGATTGGAATTACTATTTATGCAGCTTTCCAATTTACAAATCAGGTCAGGTCCATCTGATTTCTTTTTTGCACGGTATTGCTTTCTCTCCCTTTGGCCTTTGCATTCTACACAATATGTTTTTTACTTTCTGTTAAACTGTTAGTTCATACATTTAATCTGTCATTTAATTAGATGTTAATATTTTCTAGTACTGAAGCTCTCTAGATCAGTTGCTGTCTCTTGTAGATTTTGGGTAGTTTGTTACAATTATTCCTTGGCTCTTGTCTGTACTTTCTAAAAATATTTTGACTGTGGATAGTCATGCATTTAGAAAGTGTATTTAATGTGGCCACAAAAAATGCCCAGAACAGACACACTCTTTTTGCTATCTGGCTAAGTGAGGAGCACTTTGAATAGAAATGTGGCATTTGTGCTTTTTTCTATCCCCAGATTATGAAGGACTGAAAAAACCTTCTTTTGAAAAGTCTTAAGGGTAGTTGTGCATCCACTCCTGAAGGGACTTGATCTTGAGAACAGTCTTTGGGTTGACACTATTGGACTCAAGGACAGAGCCTATACTTTTGGATTTTTCTAACCACAAAGATAAAGAAATAATAGACAGAAAACAGAGGTGAAAACTATACTTCTAAAGAGTTTTTTTTCAATCAGGTACTAAATAATCCAAGGTGGAAGAATTTTCTAAATTTTCTGTAACAACTCCTTTTTGGGGGGAGTTACCAGGATGCCTGTAATATTAGTTGAATATCCATTTAGACAGGTCAGACATGGGTGTTTCCTCTGTTTCTTTTATACAGGTATGCAAGAGTCTGTAATCTGGACCATTTCCAGACAGGCCCATAAATTCCTACTATTGCTGTTCTTTTACATTGGATGTAGACTACGAGATGATTGTGAGGGCTTTAATGAAGGTGTTGCAGGAAATTTTACTCATGTCATCCACCTCTGGTACCAGTGGAGGCAAAGGCATTAGTATGAATTTCTGAAGGATGTGGAGTCTTAAACTCAAATGTTTGTCATTATTTAATGACTTCAATCCTCAGCTACTTGACAGAAAAGTACAGATTTTAGGAGGAACACAAAAAATATGAGGCAAAAATCTGGACATTCTGCAAAAATCTGTACAGTTGAGAGGTATGATGGTGCTTACTGCAGTATTAAGTTTTCTTTGCATAAACATGTACAAAGGCAAAAATCAACTAGTTTTATGTATTTATTGTTTGTTGTTGTCCAGGTTAGTATGATACACATGTTAATCATTGGTGTAGCTGAAACACGTCAGAATTTTTTTTTTGTTTTAATCCCATACCTGACACTTTTTTTTTTTTTTTGTTCAGTAACATAATTGATAGAAGATCTGCAAGATATTGACTACAAAGGCAGTAGTAGCCTATCAGAGACTTTAGGTTGTCTTATAACTTCAAAGCCGATGCATCAGACAAGAAGCGAGCATTCAGATATAGCAGCGATATGATGTAGTTCATTACTGACAGGAATTCGTTTTTGAAATTCTTCATGTTCTAGGTTTTGCATAATTTTAGGATGCAGATAAAATAAGTTGAACTGAGCAGTGTTACTGCTGGAAAAGCAAGACGTCAGTGAAGAAACTAATAGTCAAGATAGGGAATATGAATACTTGTTCTGTAATAACTCTCAAAATCCATGCTACTGTGGTTGCGCGGTGTGTCGAATACAAATCCTTGGCAACACTAACTCAATACCAAGTTTATCTGCTAGTGATCTTGCATGACTGAGAATGTCATTCCTAAAGTGCTCTTCAGCATGGTTGCGGTGCTCCTTGAATATTTTAATAAGTCTGTTGATGTGTTGTTGAGCCTTTACTATATCAAGTTGAACAGACTGCAACATCTGGGCAACGGGCTCAAGAACTGATGAGTAATTTGCAATAATAAAGAGAGAAATCAGAAACGTGCATGAAGAGCAAGCACTGAGTAAAATATGTGCATTTTGTCTGGTTTCAGCAGCAGAGCTCTTCTGAAGATTAGCCAGGCAGTCAAATATTTTCTCAAAGTTCTGACTAAACACAAGAATGGATCTATATTTCTTGATCAGTCATGTCTCACACAGAAGAGGAATATTTGGTACCAATGCTCGTCATTTTGGACTGTCACGGAAAAAATTAATAATCTTCTTGATAACACCAACAGCACTACATATTTCAGGAACATCATTCAGATCATTGACTACAAGGTTTAGTCTGTGAGATGTGCAGTGGATAAAGGCTGTTTATGGATACTTTTCGCAAATCTTTGCCTGAACACCATTCTGGATGCTTGCCATTATGGAGCAGCCATCATAGCCTTGTCTGAGCAATTTTCCAAGTCTAGACCGTACTTTATGCATTCGCTGACAATCAGGGGTGTAGCTAGGATTTTCAAATTTGTACTGACAGCTCTCAAACTGCTACCCCCCTCCCCAGCCAAGCTACGGCCATTCTCGTTATTCACGGTTCGCTCTTTTAGTGTCGATGAAGAGGCATCCGCTGTAATGCCTCTTCAGTAATATAATATAAATTCACTCAAACTTGGTTCCTTGAATTGAAAATTAACCTAAAATGTCAGTTCTTTGAAAAATGCAGCATGGTAGTTGGGGTAGAGACTTTATGCTTTTGTTTTCTGTAACTAAGGTACAGGTTTTGAGTTTGAGTAAATTACTAACCACCTGCTACCACTAACTAGGATGTTTCATTCACACACACACCCCTACCTACCTCTTAGTGCAAGAAATATGGACAAAGCCTAAAATAAACAGAGACAGATATTAAATAATGTTCTCGTGAACTTAGAAAGTTGCTAGAATAACAGGATTTGTGCTAGTATGAATTTTTCTAAAGGACATGAAGTCTGAAGCTCAAACGTCTGTCATTATTTAGCAATTTCAGCCTTCAATGATTTTCTAGAAAATCACAAAACTTATGAGGAACAGACAAAAAATATGGGGCAAAAATCTGGACATTCTGCAAAATTTGGACAGTTGAGAGGTATGCTACCTACCACACACACACACACACACACACACAAAACCTCTCAACCTCTTACAGCAACAAACTCATAAATAAAACTGAGGCAAAGGCCCAAAAATAAGGACATTTTTTGTAAATATTGCTCTAATAAACTTAGAAAGATAATAGAATAGTAGTAGGTCTTGCATCAGTACGAATTTTCTGAAAGGTATGAAATCTGAAACTGAAATGTCTGCATTATTTTCTAACTTCAGTCTTTAACAATTTGCCACTAATTTGCCAGAAAACTGCAATTTTATGAAAAACGGACCAAAAATGTGATGCAAAAATATAAAATTGCCAGACAATACAGCTGGGAACCTGTCAAAGGAGGGACACCATTTTAATATGAGCACAGTTAACTTAGAGCAGCTGACAAAATTAGAGAATCTACATGCATTTCTGAAATAAAAGTAATGTATAACTCTGATCATTATAGTTATTTATAAAAGTAAAGTAAACCCTCTATGTTTTCTTCCAAAATTGATATTTTGTGGAGGGATCATTAGGGGAAGAGCAACATTTTGAGCCAAAATCAGGGACAGTTGAGGTTTGGCTATGCCTAATTCTATAAAACAATTTGCATGTACCTCTCAACCTGTTAATGCAATAAATCTGGACAAGGCCAAATATATTGAGGGAACATATAAACAGTACTAAAAATTGCTCTTGTATAAACTGGAACAGGTCTTATTTTAGCATGCATTTTTCTGAAGGTTATAAAGTCTGAAACTAGTGTGTTATTATTTAGTGACTTAATTCCTAAATCATTTGCCAGAAAACCACAAATTGAGGAACAAACCAAAAATAAGAAGCAAAAAATCTATTCATTCTTTGAAAATCTGGACAGTTGGGAGATATAGTTTAGCTGGGGCTGTCTAAGTTTGCCGCCCTTCCCCCTCATAAAACCATGGTCGAATGGAGCCTCCCCCTGCAGCCATTCCAATGATCCATTACTTTGCTATTTCACTCCATTTGCCATAAACACTAATGTGCATACTGATTTACTTCTATGATGATTTGAACTTCATTTGAAAGTTTTATTTTGCATTTTACAGCACAAACACTAAGACATCTGCTAAACAAACTTGACATTAAAACTTCTCTGCCCTTGAAACTCACATTCATTGAAACAACATTAAAACCCACATTCAAAGAAAAATACATTTTACCCGTGGCAGATAAAAATTAATTCTGGGCTGCTTTTAAATCATAGGCCCCTTGCATATGAAACATACATGTGCTCTTTGATACACCTTCCTATTGCTTTGAACATTTTTCCAGTAAACAATGAAACAAAACTGCCCAATTCAGAACATTTCCATCATAAAAGTCTAGTCAAACTTCTACAGTCCACCATTATCAGTAAATAATATGCACAATCTCTGAAGTAGTAAAAAAAGTAATCTAAATAATTCCACGTTAAATAAATCTAACTAATAAAGAGGTTGCTACTAGCAATCACCTTTATATTTCATGACTTCACCGGAAAATAGTGTCTGATGCCCCTGAGGAATAAATTGCCTAAATTACATTAATAAGCTAGTAATATTGCAATAGGAAATGGATGGCAAACTGATAACAGGCTCATAGTCAGTGTCTTAACTTTCAGTACAGCAGTATTCACCCCTTATGGGAGTAGAACCAACAACCTTCTGCATTAAAAGCAAGTACACAACATTTTGTGCTACTAGCAATGTGAGCCTTAGCATAATCAGCACTAAACTTCTCTTCCCCTGCAGTTCTCAGTTCCCTGTAAAATCTACGCAATACTCAACTACATCTCAACTTCGCAGCACAAGAAGTCTGGAAAAAGCCAAATTTATTGGGGTGGGTCAAAAGGGCAAAAAACAGGAACACATTAAACATTGCTTGTATAATCTTGGAAAGCTGCTAGAATTAAATGCTGTGTTACCATCATACATTTTACTGCCAAGGTCACTTGTGCAAAATAATCAGAACAACATACCACTATGCCAAATCATCTGCTTTGTGAAAGAGAGGAAGACTGAAACTTAAATGGCTATCATTTAATGAATTCAGTTCTCACCATAGCTGTCAACCTCTTAGCACAAAACACCTGGACAAACCCAGTAATGAGGGAATATAGCCCTCAAACATATTCAGTGAATTCAGTTCTTGCCATAGCTGTCAACCTTAGCACAAAAAACCTGGACAAAGCCAATAACAGGGTATTACAGTCCCAAAAATAAGGACAAATTTCAAATAGTCATAAACTTAAAAAATTGCTATAAAAAAGGTTGTGTTAGTATATATTTATTGCTAGAATAAAAAGTTGTTTTACTATGTCACAAACACAGGGATAAGATGCAGACTCCACACAGAAGGCACCCCAGCCAAGAATCAAACCAGAAAACCTACAGCTATGAGGCAACAATACTGCCACTGCACCATCAAATATGTAAGGAAGTAAACATTCAGAAACCTGAAGTCTGAAATTTAAATGCCTGTAAATTTGTTAATCAGGACAGTCTGACTTGGAACAGAAAAAAAAAAAACACAATTCTCAGCAGAGGCCCAGGAAAAGATAATGCAGACATGTCTTTGTAACATGGGAGGACACAAAAGTAAACCCACACAAACACAGGGAAAAGATACAGATCCCCCCCACACACAAAGAAGGCACCCCAGCCAAGAACCAAACTCAAGAACCTACAGCTGTGAGGCATTAATGCTACGTTGCTACCACTGCACCATCAAATTTCAAGCATTGCAATATTTAAAAACCACAGATACATACAGATATTGATCAGATCAAATATGAGGCAAAAATGTGCAATTTTTTTACAAATGGTGGTGGGTAGGGAATTCAGGTCTTTAACACCTGCATACAAGGTACAGGGTTCAAGCCTGAGGTATTCCCTACCACACCACCATGAGTAATCACACCAGTACATCCCACCTGGGGCATTTACACACACACACACACACACACACACACACACACCATGAAGTGAGACCAGCTCCAACATAACGAATCCATAAAGTGAGACCAGTTCACTACTCACCAACCCTCTATGAAGTGAGACCAGCTCCAACATAACAAATCCTCCCGCTCGAAGTGAGACCAGCTCCAACATAACGAATCCTCCTGCTTGAAGTGAGACCAGCTCCAAGAGCTCCATTCCAACTGGCTGACGTCATCGTGCAGTAAAAGTGCGAAAAAATAATTTAAAACGCCACCCCCCCTTCTACATAAGTTGTACTGAAATCAGTACAGTGCGTATGCCTGCTGACAATGACATTTGATACAGACTATGCATCTCTCACAACAATGGGAACAAAAACCGTAAACTCTTCTTGAATACAATCATCATTAACAAACTGAATGCCCAATGACAGCTGCTCAATGCCTGAGATATCTGCAGTTTCATCTGCTAATACACTAAATCCAACTGCCCTGTTCACTGCACAAACAACCTCCTTTTGAAGTACATGTTTGCATTCTGTCAACAGCTCATTTTGCACCCTATGGGATGTGTACCGATCATTTTCTGCAGCTGTTTCACTGTGCTATTTCAATATTGTGTTGCCAGCTTCAATACAAAAATCTAACAAGTCACAAAAATTTCCACTAGAGCCTTCTTTTCCACGGAGGGGAATGTCATGGGTTGCACAGTAAATAATTGTGGATAAAATTGGTTCCAATTTATTTCAGTTCTCTGAAATTTGTTTTGCTACTGCTGCATCTAGCTGTGGAATAACAACTGTTTCTGGCTTCTGTCGTGTATGAGAAAAATTGGCAGCATCTTCAGTAGAACATTTGTGCCATGATGATTGCATGTGATTTCTTGCAGACTCATTGAAGGCATTACACTTTGGCTCACAATAGTGATGAAGCTGCTTGCAACCCATAGTGAAGTGACTGAGGAAATAATACACAAGTTAAGCAGAGTGGGCCTTTCAGGAGAGGAGAATATGCAAGCCACGGTGAGTACTGCGACAATCAACTATATCTGAATATAATTGGTTACTAAATAATGACATGCATTTCAGTTTCAGATTTCATATTATTTAGAAAATACATTCTAACACAAATCCTTATATTCTAGCAACTTTCTAAATGTGTCCCTAGTTTTGGGCCTTTGTCCCCATCATTGTAACAGGCTTTGTCCAGATTTCTTGTGTTAAGAGATTCAGAGGTATGGTGTGTATGTGTGTCTGTATGTCTGTATAAGAAGGAGGTAGCATACCCCTCAGCTGTCCAGGTTTTTGCAGAATCTCCAGATTTTTTGCCCCATATTCTTCCTAAAAAGGATTGAAGTTGCTAAATAATGATAGACATTTGAGCTTTAGATGTCATATCATATAGAAAAATGCATACTGACATCATCATCTTCTTTCGTTCGCCACAGTGGATCATCTGTTTCCATTTCTTCCTGTCCTCTGCATCTTGCTCTGTCACACCAACCGCCTGCATGTCCTCTCTCACCACATCCATAAACCTTATCTTAGGCCTTCCTCTTTTCCTGTTACCTGGTAGTTTCATCCTTAGCATCTTTTTCCCAATATACTCAGCATCCCTCCTCAGCACATGTCCAAACCAATGTAATCTTGCCTCTCTGGCTTTGTCTCCAAACCTTCCAACCTGGGCTGACCATCTAATATACTTATTCCTAATCCTGTCCACCCTTGTCACACCCAGTCCAAATCTTAACATCTTTAACTCTGCCACATCCAGCTCAAACTCCTGCCTTTTTGTCAGTGCCACTGTCTCCAACCCATATAACATAGCTGGTCTCACTACCCTCTTATATACCTTCCCTTTCACTCTTACTGGTACTCGTCTGTCACAAATCACTCCTGACACTCTTCTCCGCCCACTCCATCCTGCCTGTACTCTCTTCTTCACCTCTCTTCCACACTCACTGTTACTCTGAACTATTGTTCCGAAGTATTTAAACTCATCCACCTTTGCCACCTCTACTCCTTGCATCCTCACCATTCCTCTATCCTCCCTCTCATTCACACACATATATTATGTCTTAGTCCTGCTGACCTTCATTCCTCTTCTCTCTAGAGCATATCTCCATCTCTCCAGGGTCTCCTCCACCTGTTCCCTACTCTCACTACAGATCACAATGTCATCTGCAAGCATCATAGTCCATGGGGACTCCTGTCTGATCTCATCTGTCAACCTGTCCATCACCACTGCAAATAAGAAAGGGCTCAGAGCTGATCCTTGATGTAACCCCACCTCCACCTTAAACACATCTGTCACTCCCACCGCAGACCTCACCGCTGTCACACTACCCTCGTACATATCCTGTACCACTCTTACATACTTCTCTGACACTCCTGACTTCCTCATACAATACCACAACTCCTAAATAGGCACCCTGTCATATGCTTTCTCTAAGTCTACAAAAACACAATGCAACTCCTTTTGACCTTCTCTGTACTTCTCCATCAACACTCTCAGAGCAAGCATTGCATCTGTAGTGCTTTTTCCTGGCATGAGACCTTACTGCTGATCACTAATCATCATGTCCCTTCTTAACCTAGCTTCCACTACTCTTTCCCATAACTTCATGCTGTGACTGATCAATTTAAACCCTCTGTAGTTACTACAGATCTGCAGATCACCCTTATTCTTAAAAATCAGTACCAAAACACTTTCTCCATTCCTCAGGCATCCTCTCACTTTCCAAGATTTCATTAAACAATCTAGTTAAAAACTCCACTGCCATTTCACCTAAACACCTCCATGCATCCACAGTTATGTCATCTAGACCAACAGCCTTTCCATTCTTCATCCTCTATATAGCTATCCTTACTTCCTCTTTGCTAATCCATTGTACTTAATGATTCACTATCCCCACATCATCCAACCTTCTCTCCATTTCATTCTCTTCATTCATCAACTCCTCAAAGTACTCTTTCCATCTCCTCAACACACTCTCCTCACTTGGAGTATGTTTCCCTCATTATCCTTTATCACCTTTACCTGCTGCACATCTTTCCTATCTCGGTTCCTCTGTCTAGCCAATTGGTACAGGTCCTTTTCTCCCTCCTTAGTGTCCAACCTTTCATACAACTCTTCATACGCCTTATCCTTAGCCTTCACCACCTCTCTCTTTGCCATGCACCTCATCTCCTTATACTCCAGTCTACTTTCTTCATCTGTCTGACAATCCCTCTTCTTGTTTGCAAACCTCTTTCTCTGTATACTCTCCTGTACTTCCTCATTCCACTACCATGTCTCCTTATCATCCTTCCTCTGTCCAGATGTCATACCAAGCACCTTTCTAGCTGTCTCCCTTACTAGCTCTGCTGTAGTTACCCAGCTATTTGGTAACTCTTCACTGCCACCCAGTGCCTGTCTTAACTCATCCCTGAACTCCACCTCACAATTACCTTTTTTCAATTTCCATCATTTGATCCTTGGTGCTGCCCTCACACTCCTCCTCCTCTTCATGATCACCAACGTCATCCTACAAACCACCATCCTATGCTGCCTAACTACACTTTCCCCGGTCACCACTTTACAGTCTCCAATCTCCTTTAAAATAGCCCTCCTACATAAGATATAATCCACCTGTGTGCATCTTCCGCCACTCTTGTGTGTCACCCTATGCTCCTCCCTCTCATTAAAATATGTATTCACCACAGCTATGTCCATCCTTTTCACAAAATCCACTACCATCTGACCTTCTGCATTCCTTTGTTTAACACCATACCTACCCCATCACTTCATCATCCACTCTGTTCCCTTCACCAACATGCCCATTGAAATCTGCTCCAATCACCACTCTCTCACCCTTGGGTACAGTCATCACCACTTCATCCAACTCACTCCAAAATATTTCTTTCTCATCCATCGCACACCCAACTTGTGGACCATATGCACTAACAACATTCATCATTACACCATCAATTTCCAGCTTCATAAACATCACTCTATCCAACACTCTTTTCAACTCCAAAACACTCTTAGCATACTGTTCCTTCAGGATAACTCCTATGCCATTTCTCCTCCCATCCACACCATGATAAAAACAATTTGAACCCACCTCCGATACACCTAGCCTTACTCCCCTTCCATCTGGTCTCTTGCACACACAATATACCAACCTTCCTTCTGTCCATCATATAAAATGCATACTAAAATAAATCCTGTTATTCTAGCAATGTTCTAAGTTCATGAGAGCAATATTTATAATCTGTCCCTATTTATGTTGGGCTTTGTCCAGATTTCTTGCAGAGGTTGAAGTGTGTGAGAGAAAGTGAAATGCCCTATTTAGAGTTAGCAGGTAGAATTTATTTTCAAGTGTATTTTCAAGGAGTTGTGAGCTTCAAGGGAAGAGAAGTTTACTGCTGCTCATGCTAAGTCTGCTTAAAATGTGCAACTGTTTTGTTTAGAAAATTGTATCATTATTGTGGTATAGAATTTTAAAGCAGTGTTAGTTGTACAGCAGGTTACATACTTGCATCTTGATGCAGAGGGCTATAGGTTCTACTCCCACAGCATGTAGATTTGTATTTTAAGGGGGTGGAGTGCTGCAGTCCTGGCTATGTCCTCCTTTGGATGAGATGCCTAATAATTATGAACTTGTTTTTCAGCTTTCCACCCATTCTGTATTGCAAATATAGCAGCTTACCATTTTTAATGTAACATAGGCAATGTATTCTTCAAGGGCAGCAGGCACTGAATTTGTTGATTAAATGCTGAAATATAAAGTTGTTTTCTAGCAACAACCTCTTCATTAGTTTCAGATCTCTATAATGTGGAATTATTCAGATGACTTTTACTTCTGCAGAGATTGTGCATACTGACTGACATTGATGGATTGTAATGACAAAAGTTTAAGTGGCCTTTTATGGTTGAAATGTTCATAGGTTCATAGGTTCATAGGTTCATACTAGGGCTCTCTGCCGAGAGGCATTACAAGCCCTAGCCCCCAGTTTTTTAATGGCTTACCTTACCCCTTTTGTATGAACATTTTGCTGTGCCTCTGTTGAGCAGTGACACTGAGAGGTATCCCTGGGGTATATTATATCTCCGATCCCCCATCATTAGATTTCTTTCTCTTGAACAAGGCCAGCGCTCTACTCTGCTGCACACATATGATTTTATTTTTAGCATATAGGAGTCTTGAGAGATGAATCTATCCTCCAGCACGCCGCAGTGTAGCGTATGGATCAAGTCAGTTCTCTCTGTCGGACCCTTGGACTGTTTTGAATTGGGCAGTTTGTCATCATTGGTTCTTATGTTTTGTTTCATTGCTTGCTGGAAAAACATTCAAAACTATAAATTTAAAACAGTCTAACAAGTGGTGCTGTATTATAGAAGGGATATAATTAAAGTATTTTATATTAGAATTAATACAATCTATATATTATAATCGTGCATGATCATATGTATAAATATGTACACTTCTTATGCATGGCTAGTCTTGCTTATCACAGTAACAGGAAGGATACTGTAATGGTTGTGTCAAGAAAAAATGTCTAAAGCTTTTAGTTAAGCATATAATGAAGTTGTTCACATCAGTGATAATGCAGACCCAGTTTCATATAACTAAGGGTCAACCACACAAAATCAGAAAACACCCAGAATTTCCCTTGCCCGCTCAGTAAAACTAATCTTGAAAAAATAATTAATAATGTGTATATATTAGGGCTATTGGAATTATCTATAGAAAGATGAAGTGATGATTTGTAACTATGTCAATGTTGGGATTATGAAGAAATGCTTGATTAAGCATTAATTAAAAGATATACATAATTTAGTGAATGCACACAGTTTAAGTTAAATACAGCTATAATGTATTGTGCATACAGAGCACAGAATGCCAGCTTTTATTTAAACAGCAACTTGTGTTACTGAGAGCTAATCTTGGAATCCAAATAACACTAGCATTATAAACTAATCTGTTTAAATCTATATAATCTGAACAGGCTCATGGGACTCAGTTTAGTGTCCTACATGAAAAATACTGAGCTAATGAACACTATTCCCCAGTAGTTGTTTCTAAGTCACTTACAAATAAATAAATAAAACAAGGGGAAGAGGTAAAACAAATATCTTGTCTTTATGGTAGGTAAAAAGTAAAACTCTGTTAGTACCCAAGTAAATAAAATGATTATTAGCAATGAATGAGAAATTATTCCAGTATAGAGAACTGAACAGCCAAGCCTTCTTGATCAGAATTCAAAAGGGCTGCCAGCTGAAAGTTCCCTTGAGTTAGTTGCAATGTACATGGGGTATGTAAAACAACTTATCATGGATTCCTAATTAAATCCAGATATCTGTAATCATTGTAGAAGTAAAGCATAAAACAGTATGCACACTAAGAATTTTGACAGTGTTTATGGCAACTGGGGAGAAATAGCCAAGTAATGGGACCCTGTAATGGCTGCATGGGAGAGGAGGCTGCATGAGTGGAGGGGTTGGGGCTAAGTGGGTGGAGGGGTGGGGCTATGTGGGTGGAGGGGTGGGGCTCGGGTTTGCACCCCCCTGCAAAAAATCCTGCGGGCTCCCCTGTTGTGAACAGTACTGTTTAGTATTGCATTTGTTCCATGAGTATTGTATGGTAAAAGCTCCACCCTAGAGAAGCTGTGTTAAAGATAGGAGACATGCTGTTGGATTTGCTACATCTGTAACTCTGATGGGGCCTGATGCTTAGTAATGGCAGCAGGGATAAGCGCACAGGACAGTTTGGAAGGCACTGTCACTATAGAGAAACAGGTGATAGTGCTGCCACTTCACTGCAAGAGGTTCCATGGTTCAGTTCTTGGCTGGGATGATTTCTGTCTGGAGTCTGCATGTCCTTCCTGTGTTTGCATTGGTTTTCTCTGGGTGTTCTGTTTTCTACCTACTTTCCAAAGACATGCCATAAGGTGTATAAGGGGCTTTAAATTGCCAGTAGATGTGTGTTCATGCATGTGTGATATGAACAAAAGAAAGACCTAGCACCCAACTTCCATTTCCTCCTTTGCCTGAAAAACTCTAAATGTAGCAGTAGCTGTCTGCATGGTCACACTAGGAGTCAGATGCAACTTGTAAGAGAGTGAGTTAATGAGAGAGAGATGTTCCTAGACCATGCTACATGGTTTGTACTGACCCTTATAACTATATCCTAGTTTACAGAAGGAGGCTAAAACTATCACCATAGAGATTATAACCCTACTGTGAGCAGCCACGGGGCCATCTCAGATCATGCAAGGCCTTCCTCAGTATCTCACTTTGCCAGACAGAAGACTAATGACTCTTGACTAGAAAGGCTATAACCAGTACTAGATGTTTCACAAGGACTGAGGACTGGTAAAATTGATGAGGAATGCCATACTGTCACAGATAGCATCCCTAACATGTACAGTTAAGCTGAAATAAAGGAAAGAAAATACCTACATTATATTTTTGTTGATTGTTCTGTTAATCATTTTCTATTTTAACCCTTTCTGTGCATATAAATCCTTAAAAACAGGTTGGAGTAAACAGGATTATCAGTTTAGGAGTCCGTTATTCACAGAGACTATTACAGTGCTGGGGGGTACTGCTACCTACTTTTGGTGAGTCCTAGCAGAGTGTGTGGGGGGCCACAGCAGTGACAGACTGGGGAGGGGTGAATGCAGAATGAGTGTGAACCTTTAAAGGGCAATGAGGTAAGGTCATAATGTGAATCTACAGATGCGTATAAAACTGCAGTAACACGGGGCTGATGTCATTACACATCTGCATTGGCAGAGGGGTTAGAGGGACAGAGTGTAACAGGAGATTGACTGTGACAGCAACACAATATAGTCCATGAAATGGCATATAACTAGCATGTCTCCCTATAGCTAGTTTTCATAAAAAGTGACACACAGTGGACTAGTTGACAAGGTCTATATTGGTTGGTTCACCTTGGCTGGCATTATAAAAATGAAAGAGGTAATGTACACCATTCTTTTTAGACTATTGAATTTGATGTCATACAATGCATAAGCTAGTTAAATATGCATTCTTAAAAACAGTGGAAAAAGTGTATGCGTCTGGGGCCATATTTTGATTGTCTGTTCTTCAGCTTGTGTTTGAAACTTGATATCCCACAATTCCATTGGAGTGGGTGGGGTTACATAATTATGTATGTACATTTTATGTTAATCACCGTACAGATTTGTACCTATTTTTCATGGGCCTTTGTCCAGATTTCTGATGTTTCCAGATTGAGCGGTATGATAGCCCCCATAAAGGATGCTGAGTGATCTTTTTCCCCTATTGGCATTGCTTTGATCTTCATGACCTGAGTGCTTTAACTTGATTTGCAGGTCTTGAATCTAGATTTCATTTAGTATGTTTCAGTGAAGTATGTTTCATGTCATCCACAGTCAGGCTGTTGTAATGTTGCAGTGAAGTCTTTTAAGACTGAAATATTATTCAGCAAACCAGTCCTATCTTGCAGAAAGTCATTGCATGATAGGATATTTATATAAAATTTGGGATTGTGTAGGACAATGTTAATGGGAATTTGAAATAGGAGTACATTATCTTACTGGAGTGTGGTACTGCATCATTGTTACCTTTTCATTCCACTGCTCAAGAAACTGGATGCTGTAAGAAATTTTTATAAGTATCATTTAAGCCTCTGCTCTACACCATGAGTTTACTTACTTAATTGTGTTATTTCATTTTAGCAGAATCCATATAGTGGATTATAATCAGGTCTCTGATAATAAGGAGCTTATTATGTCTTTGAGACATGGATGACAAGAAAGTCACCTCTCACAGCTAGAATAATTGTCTCCATAGTGCATGGAGTTTCATTTGCTCCATGTACTACCAGTTTCAGAAAAAAGAAAGAAAGAAAGAAAGAAAGAAAGAAAGAAAGAAAGAAAGAAAGAAAGAAAGAAAGAAAGAAAGAAAATAAAACTGTAGGAGCACAGAGTGTATTACCATCTTTGATAGCTGGTAAAGCACTCAATGCTGTCAAACAGACAGCAGCATACCTCTCAACTTCTTTGCGTAAGAATTCTAGACAAATCCAAAAATAATGGTGGGACAATGATAGAAATGAAGAACAGTTTTAAAATATTGTTTTAATTAACTTAAAAAATCTTTAAAGGAGAACAAGTTTGGGACTGACATGCATTTTCCAAACAATAAAAAGTATGAAACTAATGTCTGATATTATTGATAATGGACTGTAATTCACATTAATTTACTAGAAAATAAAAAAAAATTACAAGGGCCTGGGCAAAAATATATGAAAAAAATCTGAGATGTTCTGCAAAATCAGGGACAGTTAAGAGATATGGATAGCAATTAGAAACAAAGTGCTCCTCTGTAGAACTAATGACTTTAAAAGCTGTTAGACATGTTATTGTGGCAGAATGAAATTCTAACAGCTTTTAAAAGCTACTTTACCCTCTGACACTGTTGTTTACTAGCCGGCACTATCTGTTGTTAGTCACTGGCATGAGATCTGGGCTTAACAGTACTTAGATTTCCTTAACAAACTTTTGTTAAGCACCCAAAACTACTGTTAAGATTGGGTCGTGCAGTAGGGATGCACTTGACAAGTTGATCTTTTTTCCAGTTTCACAGTGTACTCATGTTGCTCCATGCACTCCAGTTCTAGAATGGTTATGGGGATGAGTGAACAGGCAATGTTCAGACAAGTGGTTTTACAGTCAAAACATTCATTCTGTTAAGAGTTGTCCTTTCTCTCTTTAAGAAGTGCAAGAACATTACTACACCAGTGCAACAAACGCATACTTCCAAAAAGGTTTGTATGTCTTCAGGATTAAAAACACATGCAGTAACTGCATTCCAGCAGATGAAGTGTGTGTTGTTAAATGAATGCTACATGAAGAATTGGACCTCCTCTCCTATATAATGATTTAAAATAAATAGTGCCTCTACCATAAACTGTGTTGCCTAACAAATTTTATGTCCCTAGTGTTACCAACAAGAAATCTGCAGTGGTGTAGCTAATGTAATCTCAGCTATTACCAATATAAAACTGTGCATACATCCATCTTAACAGCAGTGATTTGTGTATAACACTATGATTTTTTTCCCCTGAGATATATTCTAGGTCTTCATAGATTTGCTAATATTCTTAATAAAGTTGCTATTTAGGAAACTGTAACTCTTAAGTCTTTGAAGCAAGACTATATAATGATTCCTTAACAATATCTCTATGAGTTGAATTATTTATAATTGTGTTGCTTGATTTAATTAAAATATGACCCCTGCTATAACTTTAATGTACAGTATTATGTTTTAATGATCACAGGTTAAGCAGTTTGCTGATACAGTTATTAAAACTGCATGGTTTTACTGACACATTACTCACACTTATTTGTTTACTGCTTTTGAAGTGGCAGAGTATAGTTATATATGAGTCCATATTAGGTACTATCCCTTTAAGTGCTCGGTAATCTTGCAGTGTTACCAGAGTCTCCTGAGAATCCCCTTGTGTTGTCTGCTTTGGAAATGTACTTCATTGTACTGAATTTCTTTGCTATCTGGGCTAATATGTATCTATTTTAGTTTCTCATTTCAGATTTTGCAGATTTCATCAGAAGATATATCATAGCATTAAGTGCTGAGCATCACAGACATGAAGACAAAAAAGCTGTTTTTTCCTTCCATTTTTGATTATCAGAATAACAGAAAATACCAGAATACTAGCTTCATCAGAGTAAATATATTTAGTACATGCTTTGTATACCACAGAGAAACACATCCTGCTGACTGTATTGTAGTGTATTTTAAAATGTCATTATGGCATCCGACCATCTGACCTTTGCTGTTCCTTGAGTACTAATTAAGCAGCTTATTGTTCCTCACAAGACTCACCTTTTCTCTTGCACATACCACGTGACAGATCTGAATGTCATGAATTATTGCACATTGGACAAATGGAAAATCTATTTTTTTCTGTGTCCATCTCCTGAAAACAAAGGGCACATCAGATTTCTGCTAATAGCAGAAATCTAGTTAATGTCAGGGAGTTATGCATGAAAGTCACTGGTGCATGATGTGTGTGTGTGTGTGTGTGTGTGTGTGTGTGTGTGTGTGTGTGTGTGTGTGTGTGTGTGTGTGTGTGTGTGTGTGTGTGTGTGTGTGTATCTATCATGAAATATCAAATGTTTCAAAGAGTGAATGAAAAAGAGCTATCATAAATAATTGAAAAATAAAAAATATGTAATTCCACTTGATCTGTTTATGTAAACACATATACACCTACACACACACATACAAGTGTGTGTGTGTGTGTGTGTGTGTGTGTGTGTGTGTGTGTGTGTGTGTGTCTCTTTATGTATATATATATATATATATATATATATATATATATATATATATATATATATATACACACATATCTGTGTGTGCGTGTGTGTGTGTGTGTGTGTGTGTGTGTGTGTGTGTGTGTGTGTGTGTGTGTGTGTGTGTGTGTGTGTGTGTGTGTGTGTGTGTGTGTGTGTGTGTGTGTGTGTGTGTGTGTGTGTTTGTGTAGGATGGCACAGAGCATACTTGATAGCATTGTTGCCTCACAGCAAAAGATTCCTCAGTTCAATTCTCGGCTGGGGTGCCTGCTGTGTGGAGTCTACATTCCCTTCCCCCATGTTCACGTGGCTTTCCTTTGGGTGCTCCAGTTTCCTCTCACATTCCAAGGACATGCAGTATGTGGATTGGGCACTCTGTATTGGCCATAGGTGTGAGTGTGCAAGTGTGTGTTGTGGATGAACTACCATGGCAAAGCTAGCCAGGTGTAAAAACCACAAATAAAAAAATACTATTAAAACAAAAAAAGATGGCAAAAAAGCAATTCTTAAGCCCACATGTTTATCAGTTAGCACAACAAATATACTGTACTTCATCAGACAAAAAAAGCTTTCCCAAGATCCCTCCTTTTATAAAACATCCCTGCCAATTAAAATTAAACATCAATTATAGATTTAAAGATAAACTAGTGCAAATGATATAAAAATCACTCATATAAATACATCAAGCCATACATAGATTTCCTATCATTTTGTTATTAATAAAATTTTTGCCATATTATAACAGTCCCATGTGACCCAGCGGGTGTAAACCTTGGCTCTAGATAATTGTCACTGCTCAAGTGACATACCAACCCCATGTTCAAAGATGGGAAAAAGGGGTTGTGGATGTATATCTATATATATATATATATATATATATATATATATATATATATATATATATATATATTTGTGTGTGTGTGTATGTGTGTGTATGTGTATATCTGCGCGCACATGTATATATACATAATGAGATCAAGTGAACTGATAGACTTCCTCCAGAAGGCTTCCCATTAAAGCATAGCCAAGGCACTTGTGACACCACTAATATATACAGCCTTCATTTTAGGTAGCTACTACAATGCAGAGTTTTCGACTCCAGCTTGAAATATTTTTTTCCATTTACTGACTCTTTCCCATAAGCTATCTGATGAAAATAGTAGCTAGTATAAAGTAATACTTTATATACATATATAGATAATAATAAAGTATTCTGATATTACTTAGACAATTGCCCCTCATATGGACTTCATGCTATCCATATATTAATCCAAATACGCCTTGCATTTTAGTAAACCAATATTTTCAATGTACTTGTTGTTAACCTACTCTGCTTTAAAGGATTTGTAAAGAAGTCAAAGTCACACAACACAGAGCTGCAAAAATTGTTACTGGTATGCTATACCTAATTAAGTTAAGGGTAGCATGAATATTTTTGCCTATATTATTTTTATTGAATTGTTTTAACCAGCTTAACATTTTCACAGATGTAATATTCTATAATCTATACTAAAGTAAAAATAAGAAAACTAAAGTAAATTAAAAAATAAACAATAATATCAACATTTATAGTTCTTTTTTTTATCAAATTCATGTATTTTTTTCTATAACAACAAAAAAGACCCAATAGCAATAGAATAAATACTTTAAAACCTAAGTTCAATTATGAAAAAAAAAAACTTTTTACAGTGTCTTTGTGGACATAGAGAAAGCATATGACAGGGTGCCTAGAGAGGAGTTGTGATCTTGTATGAGGAAGTCGGGAGTGTCAGAGAAGTATGTAAGAGTGGTACAGGATATGTACGAGGGTAGTGTGACAGCGGTGAGGTCTGCGGTGGGAGTGATGGATGCATTTAAGGTGGAGGTGGGATTACATCAAGGATCAGCGAGCCCTTTCTTATTTGCAATGGTGATGGACGGGTTGAAAGACGAGATCAGACAGGAGTCCCCGTGTACTATGATGTTTGCAGATAACATTGTGATCTGTAGTGAGAGTAGGGAACAGGTGGAGGAGACTGTGGAGAGGTGGAGATATGCTCTAGAGAGAAGAGGAATGAAGGTCAGCAGGACAAAGACAGAATATATGTGTGTGAATGAGAGGGAGGATAGGAGAATGGTGAAGATGCAGGGAGTAGAGGTGGCAAAGGTGGATGAGTTTAAATACTTGGGATCAACAGTTCAGAGTAATGGTGAGTGTGGAAGAGAGGTGAAGAAGAGAGCACAGGCAGGATGGAGTGGGTGGAGAAGAGTGTCAGGAGTGATTTGTGACAGACGAGTACCAGTTAGAGTGAAAGGGATAGTCTACAAGAGGGTAGTGAGACCAGCTATGTTATATGGGTTGGAGACAGTGGCATTGACAAAAAGGCAGGAGTCAGAGCTTGACGTGGCAGAGTTGAAGATGTTAAGATTTGCACTGTGTATGACTAGGATGGACAGGATTAGGAATAAGTATATTAGAGGGTCAGCCCAGGTTGGAAGGTTTGGAGACAAAGCCAGAGAGGCAAGATTACGTTGATTTTGGACATGTGCTGAGGAGGGATGCAGAGTATATTGGGAAAAAGATGCTAAGGATGAAGCTGCCAGGTAACAGGAAAAGAGGAAGGCCTAAGATAAGGTTTATGGATGTGGTGAGAGAGGACATGCAAGTGGTTGGTGTGACAGAGCAAGATGTAGAGGACAGGAAGAAATGGAAACAGTTGATCCGCTGTGGCGACCCCTAATGGGAGCAGCCGAAAGAAGACAATATATACAAAGGCCTAAAATTAATATAAAATGTCAAACAAATAAAATAAACATTTGTATAAAAGAGAGAAAAATAAGTTTGGAAAGAGTTACTGCCCATTTGGAATGTCTGAATAAGTGATGAAGCCTTTATTCAAAGATTTGTGAGGAAAATCTTTGGATGCAGCCTGATCTCTTTAATTCTGGTTTCTTTGGATATTACTTCTTTTAACAAGGTCAGGAAATCTTTGAAGATTGGAAAGGTAACATAATTCCACTTCCTAGTGATACAGTTCCTAGCTATAGCTAGGATAGTCCATAAGAGATAAGAATTATTTTTATTCAAAGGGAAGCCCAAATTTACATTAAGAAAGGCAATAATTTTAGTCAATGGAAAAGTGTTAGTAAATAATGCCTTAAGAAAATTATCAACATTTTCCCGGTACTGAGTTAATTCGGCACAATCATAGAAAATGTGACACCAGTCTGATTTACACTGTTCTAAACATCTCCAGCATTTAATGTTTTCAGTTTTATTAAATTTTCCTATTTTTATCTGGAGTTAAAATCTCTGTTTTGAAATTTCCAAGTATAAATTCTCCAGTATTGACTCCAAGATATATATTTAACAGAGAATAATATTTTAGCTTTCTAAGCTTGAATATAACTAGGAGAGAGGCCTTTAATAAAGAAATTCCAATGTTTTGAGGTTAATGTGGTGGTGTAATTTATTAAGACGTTATATAATTGGATGTGATGCTATCAATTTTAAAGTTATTATATAAAATTTCAGATAGAATACTTGAGAAGGCTGATCTAAGAAAGATGAGTTTTTAATGATTCTTCAAAGGTCTTGTGAGTATGTTGGTATGCTCTGTAATAATAGCCAATCTTGTGATGATAGATTATATTCCTTAATAGGTTGCTGGATATCCAATGAGTTCAAGACTTTTAGACAATGCTGCTAGCAAATAAAATTCTTAGTTTCCCATATACCTAATATATTAGTGTGTAGTTTATCTGGAAAATCCTGTGTAATTTTAAAAGGTATTAATAAATCTAACCAGATTTGATCAGCTATATTAAAGTTAACAAACTCCCTAAAATTAGTAATGATGTGATTTAAAGAATTTAGCTTTGTGGGTTTTGTTATATTGTACTGTATAATATGACAAAGAAAGTACCAGAATTTATTAGAGTGACTACCTAGAGAAGTTTTTGCTGGCAAGTTATTTTCATTTAGTAAAATATTAAGATGTAAGGATGTCCAATTAGATTTACATTTTGGGTCAATCCAATTCATAACATCTTTAAACATTGAAGCTCTGATATATGTATCTATGTCTGGGAACTTTATACCCCCTTGGTCCCACATCCTATTATGATATAAATATGCAATTCTATTCTTATTAGGATGCTATAACAATTTTATTAATAATTTATTTATAACTTTAGTATATTTATTCCCAGGAGAAACGTTTAATGCTAAAGCTATATGTAAAATCTTTGGCAATAGTATAATTTTTAACAGCTGAAGTATGTCTTTAAATGAGAAGAATGAATTACATGAGTATTAATTAAAGAAATAATATTTTCACAATTGATTTCAACCATTTTATTTATTGAGCTGCATGAAACAATACCCAAATAATTTGGAGAACTAGTTTGTTCTCCAATGATATTATGTTTATAAGATTGATTTTCAAACTTATTATCAAGTATGATGCAGTTGGATTTTTGCTTAGTAAAGCAAAAACAGATATGCTTTGAAAATATTTTATTACAGAATTTAGTTAATTTAAATCTGTATCAGAATTGGGCAAAGTAAGTAAGATATCATCAGCAAAGAGAGCTATTTTAGAATTATAGTGATTATAAATATGCATGCATTTAATGTGTGTGTTATTTCTTATTAGATAAGCAAAAACATCAATTGCAAGAGCAAATAAAATGGGGATAATGGGAAACCTTGATTGGATCCTTTAGTAATTGGAATACATTTTGAAGTGAAAGGTCCTAATTTGACATAAGCTGGTATATTACTATAGACATATTTTAACATGGAAATGCATGATTGAGCAAATGATAATTTATTCAGTATACCAAAAAGATAATCCCAGTTGATTGAATCAAAGACCTTTTCTATATCTAAACTAATTAATAAAGCTTCTTCATTTTCTCTATTTAACAATTCAATGAATGTGAGATTTCTTTTAATACTATCATGAGTATGCCTCCTGTGTATGAATCCTGTTTAATTGTTGTTTATTAATTCTGATAATGAAACTTTAATTCTGTCAACAAAGATGGACATGAACATTTTGTGATCATTATTTAACAGAGAAATGGGTCTATAAGAGTTACAAAGCTGTAGGTCTTTATTAGTTTTAAGTATAGTACTAATAAGTGACTATCTCCATGAGGCTGGTATTATATTATGTAGCTGCACTTCAATCAATGTTTTATGAAGCAAAGATACAACAGTTGAAGGAGATGATTTGTAAATTTCTATAATAATGCCATCTGTACCAGGGGATTTGTTATGTTAAAAATTTCTAATTTTATCTTTGACTTTATATAAATATATTTGTTTTTCAAGATCTAATTTAAGTTTCTCTGAAATTACCTTCTAATTGATAGTAGATAACTCTGTATCAAGTCCTTATTTATTAGATTGTTTGATTTATAATGTTTATCATAATGAAATCTAAACGCATCAAGAATATCACCTATATCAGAGACTGATTTATCGATGCTTTCATGTAATAATGTTGTAATATTGTTAGACTTAATTTGAATTCTAGCTTTCTCTGATAGATTATGCAAATGTTTTATTATTGCATAAGAATTTATTTTCAACGTTTCAAATGCTAAATTAGTTTTATGGGTTAGGATATCTAGGTTTTTTTTGTGCAATTCATCTACTTTCTTTTTATCATTTAATTATCAAAACTTGTGATTGTATGTTTTTCATTTCTGCGTCCCATTTTTTTAGTTTGTTTTTATACCAAGTGACAGTTTTACCATAAATATATGTTTTCATGGCATCCCAGACCATTATTATATTACTATCAGAAGTATGATTAACTTCCATAAAGAACTGTGGTTCTGTTAGAAGCCATGTTTTATATTCTTTGATTTTAGTAATATATGCTGATATTCTGGTTATAGAAGTTAATTTAGTAAAGTGAATTTGTAACTTGAGTATGAGACAGTCATGATCATAAATAGGACAAGAGGGTATAGAACAAGCTGATATTTTAAACTTTAAGTCATTAGATACTAAAATGCTGTCTGTTCTTGTTTTTATTTTAAATCTATAATCTGTATGAGAGAAACATAAAGAGTTACGTTTAGAAGCAAATGTATCATATAATTTAAGAGATTCAGTCCATTTCTTGAGAAGTTTTACTGTGGAAGTAAGTCTAAGTGGAAGATTATTTGTAGTGTCAGAAGTATCTAAGATACAGTTGAAATCTCCCCAAAGTAAAAGATTACCTTTGTAGATAGTAGTTTTATGGTCAAGGTGATGTTTTCCAGTTGTTACTCCAAGTCCTGGAAACCAATAAAAGCTGACCAATGTCCAAATTATTTTATTAAGCTTAAAAATAATGCTAGCTAGTAATCCTTCTGGATCTTCGTATTTGTATATAATTTGTGGATTTACAACAGATTTCTTTCAGAAAATTATGACACTCTCCTCTTTCATTTATATGAGGAGTGCACTAGTATTGAATAATTATTGGGAATCCAAATATTTTTTTTCTGTAGATTTAAAATGTATTTCTTGTAGAAGAACAACTTGAGATTTATTAACATTGAAATATTTTAATAAGTTAGATCTCTTCTTTGGATTATTCAATCAATTTACATTAAGAGAATATTTAGTTAATGACATAAGTGTATGCAAAAGCTATTTTAAATATGATAAAGAATAATAATGATTGAAAGTTTGTTCATACGACTCTTTCTAATATAAAAAAATATATAAGCATTTGTAAATAAACATAGTAAATTGACAAAATAGTCTTAGTAATTATAAAATAGAGCTGCATATATTCAGGCCGATAAAGAAAAAAAAGGGAAATACAATACAAAATAAATATTCAATATATATATATATATATATATATATATATATATATATATATATATATATACATGTATATATATTTTAAAATCAAACATAGATTCCCAGTCTGAAAGATGAGCTAATATCAGTCAGACTGCTTTCCCTAACTGCCATAATTCTATCTGATAGCTCTTAAGGTCATATATGTGAGACATGTTTAACCAAGTTAAAATAATTTGAACAGTTCTAGCCAATGTAACTATTGAGTATTGAAAGCATATGTTTTTCAGGCAGTAAAAGTTTGCTTCCATTTGACATAAATATGTGGCAAAATAAATATTAAATGTACCATTTATAAGTACAAACAATAT
>NC_056744.1:630945842-630968342 GCF_019279795.1 Protopterus annectens
AAAGTATAAATAAAATAAAGTATTTTTTTAAAAAACTAATGATTATTTATGTTACTTATTAAGATAAAATATGTGTAATAATTAAGTAGTAATAAAAAACGTATTTTAAAAGTAAGAACACCCCACCATATTACAGTGATATCAGACACTCAATTTCAAAAATTAATAATATTGTTATTGAAACTTTGTAAGAACTATATAATTTTTATTTAATATTGCTTGTTTATGAAGTTATTAAAGAGTTATTATTATGTCAACTAAAGTTAAAATCTAATAATGAGATGAATTGAAGTAACCTTACTTCATGTCCAATGTGAAAAGTCAGATTAATAATAGTAAAATAAAACTTTACTTATCAGTAGATGCTTTGAGAGACATGCAGATATTCACAAATGTAATTTCAGTATTTTGCCTTTTGTTTTTTTGTCAGTCCAAGTATCTTTTTTTTCAGAAGATCTCATTAATGTAGAAGTGGAACAGTCCATGTCCTCAGGAATGGAAATTAAACTGTTGTTTTTAAGAAAAGCAGATGTTTCCTCTAGACTTTTAAAGATTATTGGTCCATTAGAGACATGAATTTTAATTCTTACAGGATGTATTATTTGAGTGTTTATGTTATTCTGTTTTAATAACTTCAAAAGTGGTCAGAATGTTTTCCTCCTTTCTAATACTTTGGCAGAAAATCGTTGTCAAAACTGATGTAGCTTTGATTAAGTCTCAAAGGGGCATTTCTTCATGTTGTCTTTAATGTAAGTTCTTTATCCAGGTATGATAAGAATTTTATGACAATGGATCTCGGTGGTGATGAGGAAGAAATAGATGCCAGATTTCCTATTGCTCTGTGAGATATCTTGATGCCATAAGATAAACCTTCTTGCAGTTTTAAAATTTATGGGATCCAGGAGTTTAAGAAACCTATAATGTTCTCACCCTCTGTAACATCTATATTTCTCATGTTAAACAATTAACATTGTTCCAAGCAAATGCAAGGAATGTATAATCAGCCATGTCTTTGACAGTTTGGTTATACTGGGTTACTCACATGAAAAATAATTCAAAGACGTTTACCCAACTCTGAGAAAGAAATGTTTCTGAATGCAGCATGAAAATATTTTTAATATTACCATTTCATCCCATTCAATGAACCATTTATTTTTATTTTCTACTTTTTGGCCAGAAGCCTTTTTGGCAATGAGGTTAAAGCTAAATACAGCTTTAGTTCTTCTTTTGCCCCTTTACCCTCTATATTTTAAGCCTGAACTAAGGACTCCCATGCACATGATGGCCTGCTTTTAAATATTTAGGCCACTAAGGCCTTGTATAGCATCCATCTCTTCTGAGCATGTCCATATCCCCAAAACATATGTCGGTTTTCTACATCTACAGCCCAAGAATGCCAGCATTTACTATACATCTTCCTGACATCTCTGTATAGCTTAGCAAGATTTAAGAACCCAAAATGTAAAACGCTCAATAAGGTGTCCAATATTATAGTTTGCGACAGTTGTTGATTACCGTGCTTTATTTCAGCTCATCTAGTTATTACGCTTTGCTTCAAAAACATAGCAATTGCAGAGGAAAATAAAAAAACAGAGTGAAACAAAACAAACACAAAAGAGTTTATACATAAACATTATCAACTTTCACTGAAGACTTCATCAAAATATTAAACTAATAGCCCCATTTATTTGTCACAACAAGTCTTTGTGTTCCAATTATAGTGAGCTCTTTGCTTTTCTTTGAATAGCCACACAATGTATTTTGCTACCCTGTCTCTTTGTACTCACAAAAAAAATAATTTTACATAGGTATTCGGCTTCTACATGGGATAGGGTAATTTGTTCCAGCTGAGATTTAAGTATGTGAATTTTTTCATTCACCGCTTCATTGCCAGTTGCATTCCGCCACACACTGCATTGCAGTTGTTAATTTGTCCTCCATCGCTAGGCATGGCATGCATGTTTTTTTCTTGTATCTATTCTCTTCTGCCATTAAGGACATTTTGCTGTTTTGACTCCATTCTACTACAGGGATCCTTAATCATGTTTATTCTGTTCATTTTCTATTAGTACTATGACTACACCCTTCTGTAATGTCATTTTCTCCCTGGAGTATTCCATTTGTAATGAGCCCACCTCCAATGTGATTGTCCTTTCTGTGCTTGAGATACAAAGAAGGTCTAATGAGAGTGTTGCATGATCTGATCTGTGCCTATCACATATTTAATCATCTATACTCTAGATTGGTCAGTATGTAGTAGTAGAAAATAGTCTGGTCTACTATCTTGTGTTTCTTTATTCTTTGAAAAAGTAAAGCCTATGTGATCTGGGCTGAAAAATCCCCATGCTCCACCCAACTCTTTAGGCACTGTTTGGCTCACTTGTGGTTTTCTCATTTCCAATATAATTTGTCCCAAGCTTGGTCCAGAGTAACATGAAACAGAAAAGCATTAAAATCCAGCGCTGTCACTTTCTTCTGTTGTTCAAAAAAATCCTGAAAAAAATATTCAGGTGTTCTCCATTCAGTGTACATATCTTGCCCCTAGCTATTTCCTGGTCCTGTACTGTACCCTTACAAATTATTCATCAACCTCTATAACTGGGTTTGGACTTTTTCCACCTGTGTTCTCAAGCTTTTATGGAATAATATGGCTACTCCTTTCTAGCCCACCCGCCTTGTTTCTTGTCTACTGCTACTTCCTGTAGTTTCTGTGTTTGCCGTTATATGCAGCCATTGCCTTTAGCTTTGTTTCCTGAGCTATAACAATCTGCTCTTTTTTCTTTGTAGTTTTTGGTAGATCATCACTCTTAAGTACAACCTGCAAGTTCCATGATAAGATTCAGATGGCCATTTCTGTTGTTCAATACCTCCTCATAGGCAAGGAATCCTCTATGACTTTCTCTACCGTTCCTGTGTATCCCTTCCTCATTCTTGCATTCTCTTTAATAGACCTTCCTGACACATCAAATGTACAGATGGCTTCATGGCCCTCCCCAGTGACCATGAAAGTTTATCCCAGTATTGATTTTTCTTCTCCTAGACAGGAAGTAAATCATTACTAACAGCCACTTATAAAACATTACATGAAACACAGGTTATTATAACATTATAACATACATTTTGGGAATCTGAACTTGCTCAGATAGATGGAAGCTATAAAATGCCTTAATTAGGGCTTTTGTCATCAGTTGTTTTAGTCTTTGTTATATTTATAACTTCAAGGCATGTATTGTTTCTAAGTAAATTAAGTGTATCCACCCCTGATATATTACCACATCATGTGTTACTATATACCTTGCAATTAGTGTGAATGTAAAATGATGAACCAAATTTGTCTTTAAGAAGTGTTTCTATGACAGCTAATATATGGAGCTATTCCTGTGCTAGCCAAATTTCTTGAGTGGAACATTTGTTGCTTATGCTGGCAATATTGAGACAAGCTAGTTTTCTGTCCTGATGGGGATTTGGAAGTGAGCATTTTGTAGATGAATTATAGAGGATTTGGGTGAACATCACCCAATCTATTTGTAGGAAAGAATGAAATAGCTTAGACAATAGCCTTCCGAGTAGATATCTAACATTGTTGTGATGTTTCTGGAGAAAGACTTGTGTTAGGAATTGTTTTTTTACAATAAGAATAAACATTGGGTATAACTGCTTGTAAACATTTGCTGGAGCAATATACACATATATTATATTTTATTTAGTAATTTATTTTAATGTTGGTTCTTGTACTCGAAAGATATTAGATGGAAGAAGACATGAAATTAGGAGAGTAAGTATAGAGAGCATAGGCATATAGAGTTTTAGGTAGGACAGAAATTCTAGCTGTGATCTCATACTGAGATGCACAGATTGTGCAGACTTTAAACAGTGTTCTTTCTTGTTTTAATGTAAGATTATAAGGTAAAGTAGAGTTTCAGTGTGACGTGGAATTGAAACTGAGTCTGAGTGCATGACTGGGAGATTTGACAGAAGGAACTGAGAGTTAGTCACTGAGCTGTGAGTGGCGATAGTTTGCAGTGATGTGGTCTAGGTGAAGCGATATACTATGTATAAACTGCTAATTCCTGTCACTCGAGGCAAGGAGTAAGGGAGAGAATAGAAGGGTATATTAACACAATCTATCTGCTACATAGGTTGGGAAAGGTAGAGACGTGCTTATTTACCTTAGTTGCCACCTAAGGAAATAGCTCTGTAGGAGTTGCAACAGCTTACCTGCCAACTAGACTGACAGTAAGAAACAGATGGATGTTCTTGGCAATTACAGGTATCCTGTGATTTTTTCTGCTAGCAGAAATGTTAGTGATCAAACAGAAAACAACTGCAGGAACCTTCAAGACAGTGGCAGCGTTATCCAGTGGCTCTCCTGTCAGAATTCACTTCTGTGAAAAAAATTGTTGATTTTTTTAAAGAGTGATATATTTTCAACCATAGACAAGAAGCTAGCTTATCATACTTTTTAAAAGCTGTCACATATGGGCAGCCAGAAAACACTTATCTCTGCACTTAGAAGTAGGCCAGAAGCTCAGCATCCCCTTGATGAACAAAAAGTTTTAAAAGATGTTAGACACTTCACCCTGACACATTTTTGGTGGGGGGTAATAACATTAAATGTTTTGCAGTTTTCAAGCCATGGAAATGCTTCACATGCTGTTCTATATTGGCAGCTGTTAATGCTCTAGCATGACTGTAGAGCTTTACAGCACTGCAAAGCTCTTAACAAAACATTATGTACATCTCTTATATGAGAAAAGTGCTTAACAAACATTTTTTTTTAATTCAGAGTATAATAATGTCATACCTTATGCTACAAATAAATATGGCATTAATTCAGCTCAAGTATTAATCCACTCTAAGTATCTTCAGAATGATGGTTAGGATTAAATATGTTTATCTGGTTATGGTGCAGGCATCATGGGTGATAAACAATAACACTGAGCCATGTGTAAATAGCCAAGAATGCAGATGCTGGTATACATATATTGGTATAATACATTCCTTAAGATTTTTTTATCCATTTAAAAAAAGCAGAACAACTTTTATCAATATTTTTCTGAATATTAAGAAGTATGAAACACTAATGACTGTCATTATTTACTGGTTGTAATCTTTAGTGATTAACCAGAAAATCAAAAAAAAAATTAGGAGGGACAGGAAAAATAACATTGGGAAAAACTAGGGATGTTAAAAGTTAATACACCAACAGGTTTTGCATCTGCATACATTTTCTGAATGATAACCAAGTGTGATTTACAACATACATGGCAAAAAAATGAGGCAACATTACAGGCTTTGCATCAGCATCCATTTTCTGAGACAGGCTTTATATCAAAGTTCATTTTCTGAACTATAAGTACAACTCTTTAATGTCTAACATTATAGACTGACTGTAATCCTCCGGGATTTACCAGAAAATTAAACATTTTGCAAGGGATACTGCAGAGTCACAGTCATTCAGCAAAACTGGACTGTTCTAACAGTTGTAGAAATGTTTTATGCTAACATACTATAAAGTGATAGACTTGCATCAGATAGTGACTTTTTTAAACTTGTTTGCCAGGGTTTTATTTGATGCAATTTTTTCAAAAGATACTGTTTATCACAAGGTTGCAAATGTTAGGGTAACATTGCACAGCTGTCAAAGTACACTACTGCTGTAAAATTCTAAGTAGCATACAAGTGCACTATTGCAACCCAATGTTTTCATTACTGCCGCACCATTTATAACCACAAGATGGTTTTGCTTGAATATAAATCTTGTATACTAACTTATGGCACATGAGATTTATACAGCCATACATTTGCATCTGCCCTGATGTGCAATAAAGATGAAGCAATGTTGGTGATACACTGAAGTTCTCTGTGACTTAACTAGAACAGTGATACAACATCCATAATCAGATTAAAATCTCTCAAGAAAGAAATAGTGATGTGAAGTATAGTAAAATAACGGTTCACTTCTGGATGCTCAGGACTTGATAATTTCTCTCTGTCTCTATATATAATAATTCTTAGATCATTGTACTTTGGTAAAGAGAGAATACTCAAGACATATAAGCAACTTCAGAGATTTTCTACAATCACACTTAAATTCTCTAAGTTTCAAGGTGCACAATTATGATCCATAAACTTGCACTAGGAAGAAGTGAAATTGGGTGAGCTAAAGCTTCAACTACTAAACTTTATAAGGAGTTACACAAAAGAAACAGAAATGGTGGCTGTGATAAATCATTGCTTTCTAACAGTGATTTGGGATAGTGCAAAGGGTATTCATGTCTGCAGAGTTTGGTCTTAACTTATGACTTATCAAAGTAAATTACAAATACTGGGTCAATGGATCAGAGTGTGGATGAAAGGAATGATTAAGGGAGGAAAAAAAAGTTTCATTCATTTGAGCTGTTGTGGCTGATGTGACGAAGGAAGAGTTAAGAGCAGAATAAGCATAACCAAAAAGAATAGAGCAAAATTAATTGAAGACCGTAATATAAAAAGACTAGTTTCATTCTCAGCTGGATGATTCTAAGAGCTCAATAGACTGAAAACTAAAGTTAAAAGTAAGAAGCAACGCTGCTTGATTTCATAGTTGCATATTTGTATAGAGTACTGTTGTGATAGCTCCATAGGTGCATTTTTGTGGCTTAGACATAAGTAGCATTTTCCTCAATGATTCCTGATACTTCTCAGCACACTTCATTTCATGGTGCTGTGGGCAGAATATACCTAAAGGTACTATTATTTAAAATGTGTATATTCTGCATATACCTCAAAGGGAAAACTTAAATTACTCTAATTAATGTACTGCTATTTTAATTTGATGCTAGCATTTCGCAACACTGCCCACAAAATATATTATGCATCAGCCTTTTCAATGGAAATAAACTTTTTTAACTGCTCCATCTAATATTGTGTTAATGCAAAAAAAAAAAAAAAAGAATCATTTAAAAACTAATAAGGTATTTAAGTTGTTTTGTATGGAGCAGTTGCCTATTGTTACCTAGACATCACCAAGCCACCATAAATTATTTATTTATGTATTTTATTCACCAGACAGTCCCATTGAACCAAAAAAAGACTATATCCATTTTTAGGGTACATCCAGAAAATTGTATTCCGACATGCTAAAAAATACAGTACATGTAAGCACCCTGCATAATAATACAGATAAATACAACAGACTATAACCATTTCAAGCAAAAATAGCATTGTGTACAGGTCAGTAGTACCGTGTGAATGATGCACATAGCAGAAGAGCATATTTAGGTTGTATGACTATAGAATGACTGAAATAGATAACAGAATAAAATACAAGCAAAACGAGCACAAAATATAGAATATAAGAGAAAAGAACAGGTAACAATGAAGGGGAAGAAAGCAAGGACAGTAAAGAAAGGGTTAAGGGAAAATCAGTACAAATCTAGCATCAATGTTAATAGCGAATATTTCAAGTAGGAGTGAAAAAACATGCCAGAAAGATTTCTCTCTCTCTCTCTCTCATGTTCATACTATTAATGCAGCTTTGAAGTGTACTGTTGATATGATGTGATGAGTCTTTTCACAATAGTCAGTTTCTTTGTCTCTCTTTCTCTCTCATTCATACTCTTGATACAACTTTGAAGTATGCTGTTTATTCATTTATTTATTTGACATTTGCTGACTGGGTAAGTCCATCTGAGGGGTCTATATCAGAAGATTGAAGTTTTAACAATTTGAATGTTCTAATATTGACCCGTTTTGAGCGAATGCTAAAAATAGCAAAGCTGCAGAACACCAAATTCTTTCCTAGGGAAAGAATTTGGTTGGCCGGTTCTGTGGCTTCGCTATTTTCAGAGCTGTGGTGGAAAGTTATGGGTCGGGTTCAGGTAAGTGTGTGATTGTGTGGTTGTTAGGGTTGGGGTGCAGGTTAGGTGAGTTAGGGTTAGGGCACAAGTTAGGTGATTTAGGGTTAGGGCACGGGTTAGGTGAATTAGGGTTAGGGGTGGGTTAAGTGAATTAGGGTTAGGGCACGGGTTAGGTGAGTGTGCAATAGTGACGGACTTTAGGGTTAGGGTTTGGGTTAAGGTAAGTGGATAGATAGTAGTGCATGTACAGTTTAGTGTAGGGTTAGTTGTAGGATTATAAGTGTATGTGTGTGTATTGATTTTTTTTGGTGTAAGCACATGTTGTGTGTATGTGTTTTGGAATAGCGAATTTTTTCCCAAGGAAAAAATTCACTGTCCTGAATGTTTGATATGTGGTTCAGATATTTTAGGTCCGATGAAATAGCGTTCGTTATTTTCATCTTTCGATAGCATGATATAAACGCTGTCTGAGCTTGTGCCCTTTTTCAGTGGAGACCCAGGGAGAAAAGCTCCAAAGTTGTTGTTGTGTCTTTCGACTTTTCCCGGTTAGGGGTCACCACAGCGGAACTCCAGTCCACTAATGATTGACAGTAGATTTTTACGTGTCAAGTTGCCAGCCCTGATGCACAACCTTCAACGAAGGTATGCCCATTCACGCATGTCTCCACACAGAAGACGCTCTAGTTGAGAATCGAACAGGACAATGTCTTACTTTGAAGTGATAACGCTACCGCAGCACCACCACCGCAGTCGAGAAAAGCTCCAAAGTACAAAATTATAAAAGTAATATAGAAATTACAGTTCTAAATTTTACAAGTAATAAATGCACAGTGCAGCTTTGTGAAGCTGTGTAAAATAAAATAAGTATAGTAAGAAGTATAAACAAACATTTAAACAAGTGAACAGTTTTAGAACATATTAAAGAACTCTGCAAGTGGGGCAGATGAAATTAGAAGTGAGTATTGAGGTGGTTAGTAAGAACAAGGTAGCAAATGGGAGAAGAGATATCATCGAGGGTCTAGTGTTAGATTCATAGACATGAGTTAAACAAAAAACAGTGTAATGGAGGGTTTAGTGAGATGGGGATAAGAGAGAAACAGATTTAGTATCATAATATGGGGGGGGCAGAAGTTTGCATGGGTATGGGGAGCAGTTAGTAGTTGTAGCTGTAATAAGTAGAAAATTAGAATGGATAGTGAATAATTGGGAGAAGAAGAGGTGGTAAGTGAAAATAGGGGGAGGAAAAAGTGAAGGGAAGATTAAGTGGGGTGATTGCAGTTACATTTCCAAGCACTGAATAGGTGATTTTTGAAGGATGCCTTAAAAGCAGGTACATGGGTGATATTTCTAAGGAACATGGGAAGCTTATTCAATGCTAGAGCTGGAAGGTAGGGGTTTTGTCATAGTGATTTTTTGGGTTTATGAATCTGTAAGAGTCCTTGGTCTAAGCTCCAAAGGGAGCATAGTGGGTTATAGAGGGAAACAAGACAATAAATACTGGGGCAGGAGGATGGCTTGTTTAGGATAGAATGGATGATAAGTAGTTGAGTAAGAGCTGATTAGGAAATTCTAACCAAGTGTTTGAAGAGCATGACAGTGGTGTGATTTAGATGGCATGTTAGCTGCAAATCAACTTTGCTATATGTGGCTTAGAGTTTAGATAGCAGAGAGGACTGTATTTTAGTAAAGATTTGATAGCAGTAGAAGAGGTTAGGGAGGAGATAAACCTGGGAAAGTGAGATTCTATAGTTGGGGGTGAGGAACCTTTGGTTTCTGTAGAGCAGGCCAAGTTTTTGGTAGGTTTTCTTTATACAGTGGTGTAGATGGAGGTCAAATTTAAGTTGGTTGTCAATGATTACTCCTAGGAGCTTTGTGTGGGATTCGGTTGCGATAGTAGTGTCATTAAGGGAAGAGATAGAGAAAGAGGATTTAAGATGGTTGAGAGACTTCGGTAGGAATAGGAGGAGTTTTGTCTTTTTAGGGTTCAGTATCAGTTGGTTGTCAGTAAGTCATGATTCTTCAAGGTTAAATGAAGTTTGAGTGAGGGTGTGCAAGTTTGAAAGATTGTCTGCAATGGTGATTATAGTGGAGTCATCAGCATTCAGTATAAAGGATGACTGAGAACAGGACATATGAAGCTGGTTAGTAAAAATGTTAAAGAGAAGAGGTCCTAGAACAGAGCCTTGTGGGGCATTCATTTTTATGGGGAGAAAAGGTGATTGACTACTGAGCCATCTGACGGATTGCAGTCTGTCAGAGAGGTATCTAGCAAACCATGATATAGCTGTGAGGGAGAGGTTTAGCTGGGCCAGTTTAGAGAGGAGGATTGGGTGGGAGACAGTGTCAAAGGCTTTAAAGAGATCTAAGAAGAGGCAGGACACTAGATTATGATTGTCTCTGGCTAGGGAGATGGAGTTAGTAAAGGAGATGAGAGTGGTAGTGGTGCTGTGATGGGGGCAGAAACCATGCTGGGTATGGGTGATGAGATTTTCTTGAGTGAGATAAGACAGAAGTCGTTTATGCACAGAGTGCTCTAGAATTTTGGAGAGGGGAGAGAGTATGGTAATAGGGTGATGGTTAGAAAGTTCAATATAATTTTCACCTTTGTGGATAGGTATAGTGTGGAATTTCTTCCAAATATTTGGGACAGTAGATTCAGAGATTGAGTGGTTAATGAGGATGGAAACTGGATATGCTGTGGAGCTGGTGCCAGCCATTAGGAAGAGAGATGGCAAGTTGTCAGCAGATGGGGAGCATACTTTAAGTTTGAAAAGAAGGTTTTCAATATAGTTAGTGGGGATGGGGTTTAGTGAGAAATGGTGGTGTTGTGGTAGGGGGGGTAGTAGGACGAGAGTGATTTGTTGGGTTGGAAGTTGGCATAAGTTTGCTAATGGTGTCAATGTTGATATGATAAGCTGGAGGTTATCATGATAGCGAGCCTCTCTCTCTCTCATATTTGTATTCTTAATATAACTTTGAAGTGTGCTGATGATATGATAAGCTAGAGGTTATCACAATAGCCAGTCTCTCTCGCTCTGTCTCTCTCATTCATACTCTTAATACAGCTTTGAAGTGCGCTTGATGTGGTAAGATGGAGGTTATCATAATACCTAATCTTGATCTTAGCTGACATAAAGCTTGAAGTCTTGTCACTTGCGTTAGATGATACCTTAGGTGCTCTTATTAACAAGAACTCAGCCAGCCTGAGCTGCAATGAAAGGCAGTAATTGGTATTACTAACAGTAGTCTGTTACAGCTGGAGTAATATGAGACAATGAATAATGAAGTGTTATATGTTACTGCTAACAGAGCAGAGAACCTATTCTAATGTGCCAAGGGTGGGGAGTAATGGGTGCATCTGCGGTAGTCAGTGGCAAATCTGAGTCTTAAACTCTGCTTGGCTTTTGCATCAGCAAGTCCTTAAGTAGCAGCAATGTGTGGATGTCTGCTACACAGCATACATGAGGGAGAATGAGACAGCAAGAAACAGTTTTTTTATTTATATATGAGGAATGTAACAGATTTGGGAAGTAGACCCTGATGCATACACACTTTCTTTGTAAAGATCATAAGCACTGACGATCTTTTGTCTACAATGATCCATTAGCAGACCCATATGTCTGATCATTGGCACTATACATGTGACCATAGCCAATTGAAAGACAATGGTTTGTTGTCTAGATGCTAATATCTTAAATACAGGATATACTTCTGGAGTCTAAAATTAATCAGTATACCACCAGATAAGAAGTAAGTAAGGTCACACAATTCCAACATTGCTGGAATTTGTAACAGCTGCAGCTAAGATCACCTGTCACCATAAAAGAGAATCTTTAGAGGTCATCAAATCAATATATCCACTATGACCTTATACTAAGACTGTATTCCAATACCTGTGCAGTGTTCAGGTCCAGACCAATATTAAATGCATTTACACAAATGAGATTGAGACTGAAAGAATGAAATGTATATGTCTGTTAAGTTAAAATAAAATGAAGGCATTTGTCTAATTTTGGGAGTGTTATTCTTCATTAAATGAAAGTTATTTTAAGTTCAAATCAGTTGTATATATCTGATGGGTGGATAGTTGATTTGGTGCTTCTAAGTTATATATATTTTCCAGAAAATTTGATGTGAATGGATATTTTTAATTAAACCGTTGGCTTATTAAAATAAGAAAAAATTGAATTATTTATAACTTTATTTTGTCTCATTTGCAAAGGTCCTTGAGCTTTGACAGGGAATATGCTGAACTTGCACATGAACACCACTTTTCCATTTAAACTTTCTCAGTTACTGCCCTAAAGTTTGTAAGCAGGACCTTGGTTAGAGATGATCCTTAAAAATATTGGTCAAGTACTGTCGTTACTTGTGACATATCAACCCTAAGTGAGAGGACATGTGCTTTGCTGTGTTGGTCACCTCATTTAAAATAGCTTCTCTTTAGGAGTGTAGAAGTTTCCCAAACCTGAGGACTTCAGGAGTGAGCTGAACAAATATTTGAACTTTAAGACACCCTGCACCTGCAGGAGATGATGGGCCAGATTCATTAACGACCACATTACGTGTACACTAAGCATACACAATCTGTGTTCAAGAACATCACTACCACATTTTTTGTGCATTCTTTGTACACATATCCCCAGATTCAGCAAACTCTGCACAGAGTGCAGGAATAGTGCAAAAGCTGCTGCACGCAATATGGCCGACAAGCGATCTAGGACTGACCTCCCGGGACGTGCACTAGCGCTCTTACACTATTCCTGCATGGACACCACAGCTATATGCTTATTACCTCATTTGTTGGTGAAAACCATGCAAATGAGGTGAATTAGCGATCCAGGAAGCAGGCAGGTGTCTGTGCAGGAATAGTGTAACCTGCAGAAATGTATTCGGTTCCTAACCGAATACATTTCTGCTAATTACAAAATGGAGCCATGACAGCTCAAAAGAAAGCAAGTATTCAATGTCGTAGGCATGCCAATGGCCAAATGTATGGCCATTAGCATGAAAAATAGTTGAAATTTTGTAAAAAAACAAGTTTTTTTTTTTTTTGGCCAATCTCAGCTATTTAAGTGTAGTGCAGCGGTGCGCAAAGGGGACTGCTAAGAAAATAAGAAAAAGGGGGAAATAAGCTTTTATACCCAAATCAGCATTTTGCCATAATAGTCAATGGCATGCATAAGACAACAATACCAGGGAATAGTGGTTGCTAAGGGGGAAGGCTCAGTGTGAGTGTGGTAACTATGAATTAGCATTCTGCTTTATGCAAATGAGGGGATTGATACTGAATCACAGATTTCCTCTCAGTGTTAGCTTACACCTAACTGTGTAGGTGCAGCAACACCATTGTATAAGTATAAGAGGTGGATGACCTCAGAAGGGGATGTTTCATGCATGCTGTAAGCTTATTGGATCTCTGTGGCCCATGTTTGCCCTTAGCTAAGCACAGCTAAGGAAGGGGGTGTGTCTCACATTGTTGAGCACTGTTTTCAGTGCGTAAATGGGTGTGCGTGCCATGCACCAGGTTTTAAAAAAAAAAAAAAAAACAGGAAACAGCAGCACTGTTCACATCTGAGTACTGGGTATGCACAGCATACCTCGGGGCTTAAACAGGAAGGCAATGGGAAGGGAAAACAGCAGTAGGAAGGCAATCAAGGAGAACTAGCATAGCTGGTAGGTGAAATGTATCAGACTCAGCCAATTACACAGGCAGCATCCCAGCACACTACTATAAACTATGCAAACACCTTTCCGTCTGTTTTTTTTCCCACAAACTCTACACCACCAGTATACATAGATGGGGAAATTTTATCTGACAAAACTAACAAAATGTTAGGGGCTGCTGTTGCTCTCATACATCAATATGTGCAAGAGGCTGAGGGTGGTGAGGATGTGAATGCTGATGACCATCCCAAAGTGAGGAGGAGGAGAAGAGTGTACAGACTCCAGGGTAACCTACCAGGTGCTACATGAGCTGGAGATAGTGAAGCCCTATAGGGTGGACAGGGACATTCTGCAACAAATTGCTGTGCTGTGCTGGCCCCACCTCACACACAGAACCAACAGAGGGGAATCCATCCCAGTGGGTACCAAGGTATGTGTAGGCATACCTTGGCAAAGAGGCAATTGCATAGCACATACACTGACATGGTAGGGACCCAGGGAATGATACCTCTCTTTGACTCACACATACAGTAAAAGAGATGCAAAACATCACACAACCTGTGCTTTACCATGTATAGGGAGTGTACTATGTGCATCCAACATAGTCAGCCCTCCAGCACCATCCTCAGTACTGGCCCAGCCACAAGGAAAGTCACTCTTCCTATCAATTACTGAATTGAGTAGTATGTTCTGATAGTTGTATCTATGGTAAGGATGCGAGCATGCAAGGGAATCGGGTGGCTGACTGGGATGGCAGCAGATAGTGGACACCAATATGGGCAGCATGAAATCCATAACAAATACTGGTGTCAACGTACTAGGCAGTACTAGACAAGGTGACAAATCCCACTGCAGTACATGTGGTGGCCCAAATAACTTCAGCTGGTGCCCTAGGCAAAAGGGCTCCACGGCGCACCCCCCACACCACCCAGGTGCCCCCATCCTGGTCTACCTACACCAAATAAATGCTGGAAAAGCACCCCTGTTACAGCGGTACCCTACACGGCCACCTAGTTGGCCTATGCCTAAGGCCGGCTATGGGTGTCCATAGGACACACACATGCATGTCAGTGAGGCTCACATACCCACCACCAGCCTCAGCCAGCAGGACAGGTGTAGATGACCATAAAGAAAGGCTGGGCTAAGGACTCCAAATGATGAAAATGGTGAAAATCCCCCTACAGACCTACACAGACAGACAACAACAGATCTGGCAGTTGTATTTTAGTTCTGAAGGGTAAGAAATCTGAAACTGAAATGTAGGTCAATAAAACCTAAGATCTGTACTCTACTGATGTGCCTCCAGTCTGTATAGGTCAGAATACAATGTGAAATGGAAGCCAACAGAGTACCTGAAATACCAGTACAGTCATAGCAAATGTTTAAAGTTGTCAGGTGTGCCCCCCCCCCCACAATCCTATATAGAAATTCAGAAACATGTAAGTGTGAGGAGTAATATCAGTGAAGCACAGATTGCCCGAGCAGGCCCAATCTACAGGATAGATTGCTGCATGTGTACAATATGCAGGGGTCTGTGTGTTAGGTTGGTGTGTGTTCAATATTGTCTGGAAGTGGTCAATATGTAGGCATGGAGGGTTGTGTCTCTGTGGCTTATGGGCAGTACTGTGGTTGACAAGGCCATGTTCCAACAACTGCAGTGCCAACCACAATGCTTCTCAGCAATACCCATGTCAGCAGTCATCCTTACTCACTGTCCAGATGTCAATAACTGTCACTGTCTGAAAGATGGACATGCAATGAAATTGGGCCCATACATACACAGAGTATACAGGTGGAAGTACCCTAGACAGAGTGCATATGATGTAACTGTCAACTGCACACACCTTTGGAATTGTACATACAGGTTAGCAGCACATTAGCTGTCCGTGTAGTATTGAATACCGGTGTAGTCTGGCTAATCACTGGCAGACCACAAAAGGTACAGTTATGAAATAATAAGAGGCTGCCTATATCCACGCACAAGGCAGCATAAGGGGAATATCCCAGGTATATCTGTGAGTCAGTTGCAAGTAGCTTCCATATCACACATGCACTCAACTCACCCCACCATCAGCCACAGAGTTATCACAGGTCATATCCTTGCTGTTGGGAATGCGTACAGTATTACCCCACTTCTGTATGGGAATACCCACAGAATGCAGCATGCTGAAGAGGTGTCCTATGCAGGTGTGTCTCTAGCTGTAAGCAGTACCATGCCTGTATCCAGATCAATGGATCAATATGGACATGAAGTATTGCCAGTAACACCTCACACACTTACCCTGTCACCCCAGGGGAATCCACTGGCTCACAGCTTGGGAATGTAGGTGTGACAGAATACACTGGTCTGCTACAGATAGCCTGCATCACTACCAAATGGTCTACAGTCCTCTGTCAAAGGCCTGTGCCCCACCCATAGTGCCACTGTATGGTATCTCATGGGGTCCTAACTACCAACCTAACACAGTCAACAGAACACAAATGCAAGGCCATGTTGACAAATCCTAGTAGCATGTCCCACATCTCCTACCGCAAGAACTGTGGACCAATCCATAAATACCGCTGGGATGAAGGGCCAACTATAGGGATACTTCACAGCTATGGCTCACATAATGTTAGGAAGAGGATAGAATAACAGAGAGGGGTGTAGAAGCATGGACGTCATGGAGTGGTTGAAGTTTGAAACTCTGATGTGTGCCCATACTACCCCTGCCTGCAAACCCATTAATGGGTGGCTATAAACCTGTTCATAAACCACAGTGTAAAGGGGAACTGGCCAGATTGATGAGCCCTGCCTCTGGGTAACCTGGGTGAATCTGTACAGCTAAGAGGTATGGCCACAGCAGGATATGGCCATTCTGTTAAGTTGATATATGTACAAGAAGGGGATCCTCAGCCACCATACCACCAAGGTATGGACCATTTACACAGACCCATCAGCAAGTGTCTGTAGTTACTCCTCCAGAATGGCAGGAGTGTGCAAGAATGTGTAGGCTGTGGCCCACAATACTGGACTCAGCTTCATTCATCTTGTATTTCCTGGTAAATAACTGTAAGCAAATAATTATATCTGCCAGTAGTTCATGACATAATACATCACAGTGTAAAACGGCACATATTTTTGAATATCTCTGATAACACCAACCATGTAACACAAGCAGCACAGACAGCAATAGTAACAGTATCCCCCTATCTTTCACCTTTTGTGACTCTATATTGTAAACCTATCTACAGATATCCTGCAGAAAAAGTTTGCTAGCTGTAGGTGTAGAACACCAAACCCTGGACTGGAGTACAACCCTACCTGGAATGGATTCACACACTCAATGCAGTTCATACTGGGCATGCCCCTACACTTATAGAAATGAAGCCCATGTCTGACTACACAGTGGACTATACATATCTGTCATTTGCAGATATCTGTGCACACACACCAAATTGTACATCATGTATGCTTCATACACACATTGGATAGGAATACTCACACATATCTAAGGCAAACAGACTATAATATGTCAAACATACACACACATAGATGTGGGGAAGAGAGAGACAGACAGTGACAGAGAGGATTCCATTAGGAGGCCTGTCCCACCCACTACACATCCCATTGGCCTATATCACATGATGTGCTGATGTCAATCACTGTAGACATTCCTTTTTATAGCCCTCAGCCCTATAGTGTCTGTGGTGGTTGTGATAACTGCGTAACACTATAGTACAAATAAGTATTCATGTAGCATTTGTAACCTCAGTCCTATCAAATGTAAAGTGTGTGACTGAGTGTGTGTGTGTGTGTGTGTGTGTGTGTGTGTGTGTGTGTGTGTGTGTGTGTGTGTGTGTGTGTGTGTGTGTGTGTGTGTGTGTGTGTGCGTGTGTGTTTCTAGAGGAATAATTTATGGCCAATTCACCCACACTACACTTTCCATTGCCCATGTTTGCACTCCTGCTGATGTCAGTCACCTTGAAATAACCCTTTGGGCAAATCGCAGCCCTATAAGCTCCATGGCACTCGCGATAACTGCATAATACTGTAGTGTAGCAAACTAGTTGGGTAGGACTTCTAATCCCAGACATGGTAACTATAAAACTGTGTGTGTGTGTGTGTGTGTGTGTGTGTGTGTGTGTGTGTGTGTGTGTGTGTGTGTGTGTTTGGAGATGAATGATTGTGAGGCCATTCACGCTCACTACACCTCCCATTGCCCTACTTTAGCACTCCTACTGATGTCAGCCACCTTGAAATAACCCTCTGGCCAAATATCAGCCTTAAAAGCTCTGTGGTGCTCGTGATAACTGTGTAATACTGTAGTGTAGCAAACTAGTTAGGTAGGAGTTCTAATCCCCAGCCATGGCAACTATTAAACTGTGTGTGTGTTTGAAGATGAATGATTTTGAGGCCATTCACACTCACTACACCTCCCATTGCCCTACTTTAGTACGCCTGCTGTCAGTCACCTTGGAATAACCCGTTGGCCAAGTCTCAGCCCATAAGCTCAATGGCACATGCAATAACTGTGTAATGCTATAGTGTAACAAACTAGTTAGGAAGGAGTTCTAATCCTGGTCCCGACAACTGTGAAAATGTGTGTGGTTTGTGTGAGAGAGATAGTGTGTGTCTTTGTTGACACTTGATTTTGTGGACATTCACACTTACTACACTTTTCTTACCCCTCCATTAGCACTGCTGCTGATGTCACTCACCTTCAAAGATACCTTTGGACACCTCTCCAACATGTAAGTTCTGTGATGCTTGAGATAACTGCATAATACCATAGTGTAGCAAACTAGTTAGGTAGGAGTTCTAATCCTGGTCCTGGCAACTGTGAAAATGTGTGTATTTGTGTGAGATAATATGTGTGTCTTTGTTGACATCTGATTCTGTGGACATTCACACTTACTACACTTCCCTTACCCCTTCTTTAGCACTGCTGTTGATGTCACTCACCTTCAAAGATACCTTTGGACAGCTCTCCAACATGTAAGCTCTGTGGCATGTGCAATAAATGCATAACACTGTAATAGCAATACATAGCTAAGGAGGGGTTTGAAACTCAGTATTAGCGTGTGTGTGCGTGTGTGTCTGTCTGTCATCTGTATCCTGTGTGGGTGGTGGTGCAATTATGTAATAACAGGATCCATTGTGTGGTGGGTTTTGCTACAATATTATATTGAGGACCTATATGCCCCAATGACCACATTACAAGGCCAAAAGTTATCAAACACCATAGAGGTTGGTGTAGACAATCCACAGCCATAAATGTCTACTGCCATGTGCAATGACTATGTGACAGTATGGATTAGTGAACAATATGGGCAACCCTTATAATACCCAGAAACCACTCTCCATCCACAGATCATACACAAACAAGTTTGTCTCTTTCTCTTTTTCTTTCTTTCTTCCTTTCTTTCTTTCTTTCTTTCTTTCTTTCTTTCTTTCTTTCTTTCTTTCTTTTTCTTTCTTTCTTTATTTCTTTCTTTCTTTCTCTGGTAGATGTAGAAAAATACATCTATTTTGCAGAGGCAGCAGCTTGACTTTTGTAGGTAATGCTCATGATCAGCTGCTTGCCTGTGCATGAATTGGAGTCCACCACTTGCTAGTTGCATGTGGAACAGCTGTGGTATCATTCCTATAGCCAGTTGCATGGAAACACACTCCTATAACTAAGCACTTCATATGGGCATTGGCCCTTTTCCTTCACTGTGAGCAGGACTTCATGTGGGTGTCTGACAAACAGCATCACAGAGGCTAGTTGGAAATACCTCTTAAAATAAACACTGTGGAGACAGGCCAACAAACTGGAGGGGGATGTTCCATACATGGGGACAGAATGTAAATATTGCTGTTCTACATTTGAAGTAATATTGGTTTAACAGGGTTTGTATGGATATGGCAGTTCTGCATGATTCAAAGTCTGGCATGACAGTGTTATGTGGTTGAGAAAACTCTCACCTGTAGGGCTATCTGCAGACTGGCCAGAGTGTGGAGTCTTAGATTTGGTGTGTTACTCACACATTTTCTCTCTTTATAAATGCAGTAATCTGATGACTGCAGTCAGTAAATGGTAACATCCATGTGTGGTACTGACTTCAGATCCCTCAGACGAGATGTGTCACAATAAGCCCTGTTACACCAGCAATGTTATCAGTTTATAACTGTAATATGTCAATATTGGCCCTGTGTTCGTTCCTCTGTCCCCCAAGTCTGTTAGCCTTTGTCCATATGTCATGCAGTAAGAGGTGGATATGTACAGTATATCATTATTTACTGACATCATTCCTGATATCAAGCCAGTGATATATCAGGGTGTCAGGCATGTTATGTATAGGAGGCCTTATATTTGAGGACAAAACCCAGGCATTCTGTTGCAGTCTGTACATCAGTGAGGTCTGTTTTCTTATGGTGATTGTTGACAGAGTGTCAGTATTGTGTAGCAGTGTATTGTGAATATGTTATTTCACCTGTGTACAGACTGGGGTAGATGTCAGTGTTCTTGGTCCTGTTCTATCTGATGTTGCATGCAGCTCCTGTTTCTGGTACCCTATTAGCTTATATGTTTGCAGGGACAGACTGAGACATATCCCATACCAAAGTCAGGTATCAGACTACACTGAGAATTGGGCCAGTATATGTAGGGTTAGTGTGTGAGTGGCAAATATGATGCTGGGTCTTGATCACACAGTCCATATACTGTACTATTAATTAGGCTTACCATTATGTGACTGTGACTGTGTTGAGATTGGTTGTGGGTATGCACTTTCACACTGCTGTCTGTTACTCTGAGCTGTTACATACCTGTAGTGCCTGCTATAATTGCAACTACATGTGTATTCCCCCATAGGAAAATTGGGTTAGGATTGTGGCTGTCTGCCTGTAGCTTAGACAGTGCTTGGTGACATGCCTAGCAGCTCTGCGTATTTACCCTAGTGTGATGTCATGTCCAGATATTTGTCAGATGTACTGTTGCCTGGCCACCATATGTGTAGTGTATTTCTGACAAAGAAGTGGGATGCTGCGAAGATGTATGTCATTAACTAGTGGGAAGTATGTGGGCTTGAGACCTCTGCTCCTCTAGTTAATATGTGTTAGGACAGACAGGAGGGTGTGAATGCATCAATTGTGTGAGCTTATCTACTCCAGTATTTGTGCTATATCCCCATTTTCATGGCTTTAGACATCCCCTTTGACAGGCTTGGTCCACATTTATTGCACTAAGTAGTTCTGTGTATACCGCTTGACTGGCCAGATTGTTTCAGACTGTCCACATTTATTGCTCATATTTCTGTTGAACTCCACAGGATCATTATTGTGATTTGTGTGGCACTTCACTATGATGGTTTTATGAAGTCTGTCAGTAACTGATGGCTTATATGTCAATTTCAAAAGAGCCTTCCTTCAGGACATGTATGTTGGCACAAACCCTGTTACTGTAGCAACTTTCTACTTTTATAACTGCAATACTTACATTACGTCCCCTAGCACTAAGAGGTTGAGAGTTATGGTGCTGAGGTATGACTCCACTACATGTTATGGGCTTATGTTTTATATATATATATATATATATATTAAATATATGTGTGTGTACATATATATATATATATATATATATATATATATATATATATATATGTATGTATATATATATATATATATATATATATATATATATATATATATATATATATATAGACACTAACATCAGTTTGCTTGCAAGAGGGACCCTGACCCACCTCACCACCTGTGAGGGGCAGGTAAGAAATTTAAATTAAGACCTGTATGTTATGGTTTAATTCTACAAACACACACACACGCATACACACACACACACACACACACACACACACACACACACACACACACACACACACACACACACACTCTTACAGGTGAGGTGGCACAAAGATATTACACAGACTTCTCATTATCCAACAGTTGACATGCATGACGTATGTTACTCAACGTCATACACTGCAGCCATTCATAATCCTTGTTACCAACAACATACATCTCTGTGATGCATGAGTTGTGTTATTAGGTGATGCTCCTTCCCCTGGAACATACTGCACCCATGTACAAATTATTGCTGTGCACCTATACAGCACACTGGCATGTGCTGTGCACCATACCTCACAAGTGTACAGACCATTGCTGAATGTATAGATGTCTGGCGGTTATGTTTGTTCTGTTGCTCATAACCCCTATGTGTGTGTCTAACACATAACTGGGATGACATGAGGTATGATGTCATTAATTAATGCTTGACCTTTGATTTGCAGATCTCATCATCAGCAGTGCATGTATGTGCAATAAAACCCAGATACACTGACAACCTTTAAAGCTTCATGTGAATGAGGAGTGTACACACCCCTGTTGACATGCCAGCCTCTTCTATGATATTCAATGGGGCCACAGTTCTGCATTTGATAACATTACACACACCTGATATGTGACCTGTGCAACCCAATGCAGTATCAAACAAATGTGTTAGTAGTGGAGATGCTGAATGAGATGCATACAATATGTAGGTTGCATATGTGTGCACACCCTTAAAACAATGGTTTGTTGAAGCACCTGTTAAGTGAACTACAGCAGTCACTATTCCTGGAAGGGGTATACTAGCATTGCCCATCTTTACTTGGCATTATTTGGTCTGTCTGCCCTTCTAAGGTCCCCCAACTCTGCCAAATTGCAAGGTCAGCTCATGTGCACAGCCCTTGGAAGTCACACAGTGGCTTCAATATTGCTATAGGGTCTGGGTTATGTCTGGCACAATTCACAACCTTGACTGTTTTCAGATACAGCCATTCTTAGCTAGCTTTGAATGTATGCTACAGTTCATTGTTGTGTTTGAAACTGACACCCCTCCCCATCCTCAGCCTTATTGCAGATGCCTGACAACTATGGGCCACACATGAGTGCTATTTTTCAGTGTTCCAAATTCCACCCACCATGTCTACCAGCCTACTTCCAGCCAATGAACAGTAACCATAAAGA